>NW_022686478.1:344861-346016 GCF_011630105.1 Anneissia japonica
AAATTTCTATGTATGTGGAAAATGTAGTTGATTACCAAAGGTTACAATTTTTATTTTGAAGACTGCATGGTCTAGGAAGTGTACATTTTTTATGGGGCAAGTTTCCAAGGGCAGGTTTTCTAGGGGCGTGTTGACTGCCAAAGTGTGAGCCAGCGTGTTATTTGATCACAAGTGCGAGACATATCACAAGTGTGAGCCAGCGAGCCATGACGTCACGACAATAGATAGAGATGTTAGCCAGTTGTTGAAGGTATCGGCTGAGATTTGTGGAGTACAATTCAAAAAACAACTATAGGTCTAATAATGAATTATTGTGATGTTAAATAGACAATGTTAGCTATCAAGGAGCGACGTTGTTTTTCATTGGGACCTTCGTCCCTTCAAGGCTAGGAATATACCATCCTAGCTAGTCTAGGCCTAGAGTAGTATAAGGCTAGCGCGACATGCGGACGTTGGTACGAGTAGGTTAGTCTACAAACGTTGCCTAAAGTAATTGATTTTACCCGGCAGAACGAAAGAAGGAAACTCCGCTTTTCAGTAGTCTTAGGTGCTCGTTTTTTGACAAACAATGACCTTTCAGAGGTCAAATTGCTGTCAAGAATATGAATTGGCTGCTTCGCAGCAAAAACAGATAAAATTAACAGATTAAAAAAATTTACTTTTAAACAAAAGAACAAAATAATTTAGATGAAGACAAGAGAACAATTAAAGAAATTATTATATTTGGCACAAATCACAAATAAGAAAATGGCCAGACAGGTGCCAAGAGAACATCATGGGCTGAGAGCCCAACACAAGATATGGGTATCCTCTAAGCCATCTGATCAAATACATGATATACAATGAATAAAAAAACAGCACAGGGTGAAGACGATGCATTATCTTATAATAGCCTATAGAAAGATTGATAAAATACTGTCTAAAAGAGTTAGATAAAATTATAATAAGGGTTTACAGTAAAACGTGTAATTAAAAAATAAGTGATTAGCCTAAAATATAGATAGATTATATATCATTAATGTTTTGGAAATTGGGTAATGTTTTAAGGTTATTAATGAAACCATTTAATTTATGGAGGGTCATATTTAACATACAAGATTTAACATGGAATGGAGCCATTTCGACCCTAAGTATGGTGTACTGACAGCAGTGTAT
>NW_022686478.1:347059-411766 GCF_011630105.1 Anneissia japonica
TATATATATGTATATATATATATGTATACATATATATATATATATATAATATACACATTCAAAAACTTACTGTATATGACGCAAATTTTCGGTCCGTCTGGGCCCTCTTCAGACATAGTCTGATCGTCATTTGAACCAATTGGTTCGTAACTCCGTTTCCGCATTATATGTTACATAACACTATACGGAGTAGTGGTTATTCATGAGTATGGTAAATAACTTATGACATCATACCACTGTTCCTTTATATTATAGGCTATGATAGAATTTGATCAAATGTATACGAAAAACATCAACATAAAAAGAAGATGCCCACAATAATAATACATAGCCACAAGTTATATAATTAAACTTGGGAGTGTACCCTACTGTGGGAGAGCTGCATGTTCCCCCATCTTCTTTCTTATTGAGGCCAGGACTATCGCCCGTATTCTTAAAACAAACTTTAGTCGAACTTCGAACTAGAACTTCATTTAGTGCTAGTAGCATCTTTATTCACAAACAATGTAGTCAAAGTTTTAACTACGACTAAATCAAGTCCTAGTTTTAGTTCAACTGAAGATGACTGGCAAACCACGACTATCAAACTAACCAATGAAAAGGGTTAACTTTTATAGCAGACGAAATTTTACAGATCTGGTAACGCGGATGAATATTAAGCTGCCGTCTGTGGTTCAAAAACGTATTTCCTCATAATTCATAATAGACCATCATTCCCTTAATTAATTTTCTATAATAATAACTATATTAGTTGTTAACATATTACAATAGACAATTTGAACAGACACTGAAAATTTGCTTTCTTTGGAGAACTATTATAGTTGAGCCCGAGCGAGGGCGGCGCCATCTTTGTTGTTATTGTGAAGCTACGTGATCGCAACACGAGGGGATTTCGTGCAAATCAGGAACTATCGCATGTGGCCAGCAAAACATGTTAATTTCTCCTTCTGGAAGCTAAACTTGATGTCTCTTTTGTTTAACACACCAAAGTTTAACAAACCTGCGTATACAATCGTTTTTATTCGTTTCACCTTATCGTGAGTTACAGAAAACATGTTTTTAGTGGTGTAAATATTTCAAGTTGGCGATTTAGCCTGACCCTAGGCTGACTAAAAAAATCGGCCCGCGGAGGTATCATTTTAGTCGAGGTTCGGGTCATTTAGTCGCAGTGCTAGTCGAAGTCCGTTTTAAGAATACGATATGACGTAATTTTTAAGTTTTAGATCGAACTACGACTAAAGTTCGTTTTAAGAATACCGGGGTATGTATTTTAATTCTTTCTGCCTCCGTCACTTGTGACATCATCAGGTTTCCTGCATGTTTATTAAGGGTTTTGACCGTTAACTCCTTCATTTTTCCTCCGTGCTCCTCTTTCATGTACTGATAAAACACAGACGTTTTCTCTTTGGAAATTGTAAAAGTTATAGTTGAAAATCATTAAAATTATTTTATAATAAATATTCAACATTTAAATTGCATTTTTAAACATTTTTCCATATTTTAAGACAGACTGTACATTTTAAACCGAAAGGTCCACTGATTAATCTCAGATAAGATAGTATAATACATACTCCAAGTATCGAAATGCACGTCATCGTGTCAGGATTCAATATTTCGACATTAATTATAATAATAATAATAATAATGTCGTTCTTGTATAGCGCTTCATGCCTTTACAAGGCCTCTAAGCACTTCACATTACTACCCCGGTCATTGGATCAAACACATAATTATGGAACACATTGAAACACCAAATTAAATTAGTAAATGAAATTATATTATCATTCAATAAATTGCAGCTAGTAATCAGCGCAGGTTGTGTTGGATCCTACCAGGTACCCACTTGTACTCCTGGGTGGAGAGAGGCAACAGTAGATAAAGTACCTTGCCCAAGGACACAAGCGATTTGCACAGCCAGAGTTTCGAACCCGCGACCTCAAGGTTGGGAGTCCAAGCCACAACCAGTGCGCCAACCGCTCCTACAATTATGTCATCATCATATTTGCAAGCTTATTATGCACAAGTACCAAAAGCTTTTGACCAATCAAAACATTACCCCTAGTGGGTGACATAGCTATGAATAAACTAAAGATCAAAGCATCCTTACCCTACTGGTCAAAGTTACCTAGTTATCAATGACACGCTGGCTCACACTTTGGCAACACTCTTTGGCAGTCAACTCGCCCCTAGAAAACCCGCCCTTGGAAACTTCCCCATAAAAAAAATGTACACTTCCTAGACCATGCAGTCTTCAAAATAAAAATTGTAACCTTTGGTAATCAACTAAATTTTCCACATACATAGAAATTTGAAACTTTATTAAAAAAAACCTAAACCATAATTCACCACTATAGACACTTTTTGACAAAAATAAAAAATTACGACTTTGTTACCCAATGAGAAGTGTTCTAATATAGACAATGGGTCGTGTATTTATTATATTTTTATTATTCATTATTTTCACTTGACTCGCATAAATAAGTTTGTTCGAAGAACATTTATATGCAGTTGTACTTCGCAGCACTTCACAATTTGCAATTTCTAGTATTAGAAAATATTAGACCTAATTTATTACTTACATTACAGGCTACATTATCATTTTCAAGTACACCTTGTAAACCTAAAACATATTGGAAGGCCTCACAATTTTGTATATGATCATTTATAACATTATCAGATCGTGAAGAATGTTTTTCAAGTCTAGTTATTAAGCATCTATCTGTCTTACCAATATAATCACTATTACAACCTAATTAACAACAGAGCTCCTATATTCCTTAGGGGTTTGATCTTTAGTATATATAAAATGAGAGACATTTTTGTACTGCCATAAAGTTATGAATTTTACCTCCTTAACGAAGTGTTTCTTTATTTGTTTAAGTATCTATGTAAAATGGATTCACCTGCCTTTCCTAGATAAGGCAATCTAACCCAGATCTTAATCAAGCTATCTAACCCAGATCTTAATCAAGCTATCTGTACATAAAACAAAAAGACAGTAACTCCGAAAAGAGACAGATATTTTGAGATTCAACGTTTCGATCTATGTGATTATCTGTACAACTTTGTAATGAAAATAAAATCTCAATTTAGTAGGGCAGGAGGTGTTCCATAATTTATTACTAATCAGATCTTATGTGTAAATGATGTGCTTGCCTCACATCACAATTCCATCTTAATTGAGCCGTCAATCAGCTTCTAATTGAATACATGGAAAGTAATCCACTCTACCAATTTTACTCTCATATTGTTCTTGTTCACCGGAAATGAGTAAAAGTGATGGTGTTTGCTGCTTGGCCTGGCAGCATTCCATAATTTTGGTTTTCATCAAATCTACTGTCTGCTTTAACCTTCACTTTGTACTTTAATACAGTACTGCTATGGTGAGTGACCGAGATACTGGCCCAATGCCAGTACCAAGATTTGTCCAATGGAAAATTAAGTGGTCTAACCAGAGGATCTGACTATTCCTAGAGGCTGAGCCCCCTCTTGCTTAAAAAAGACTAAAACAATTTTGGGTCATTTATTAGCTGTTCTGATATGCTTTAGATTGTATTTTTTACCCCCAAAAATATGTTTAAAACTTTTGGAGGGGTGGGCATTGGTATTTTACATTTGTACAAACATGTTATCGCTTCTTAATAATTATGGCTAAGGTCAATCATAAATATACTTGTCTGTCTTAAGCTACTGTATCTATCTTGAAAATAAAATTTAATATCTGAATTGACTACTTACCCAGTCAGCATGCTGCTGACTGGGTTCAGTTTCTTCTTTCTTTCTTTCTTTCTTTCTTTTTAAAAGGATACTAGTGGCTTACTACTGGACCGATTTTATTAGAACTTGGTCAGTAGGACCGGTGCCACCTCCCATTTATGTGTTGTCTTTGCACATATACATTGGCATAAGGCAGAGTCTATAGGGTGTTCAGGGATAAGGTGTCAAAGGTCATTAAGGGTAATTTTTATCTTTTCAAAAACACTACTAGTGCCAAACGGTTGTGCTGATTTCACAACTTGGTGTCAAAGTCACATAAGGGGCATAGGGGTCAAAAAACCAAAAATCGTATAAAAGACTACTTCTCACAAATAATGTAGCACAGTCTTGTCCTTCACACATATATATTGGCATAAGGCATTCAGGGATAAGTGGTCAAAGGTCATTAAGGGGTAATTTTTAACTTTTTTCTGGAAACATTTCAAAACTCTATTACTGTAGTGCCAAACGGTTGTGCTGATTTCAACCAAACCTGGTCAGTATAACCAGTGACATGTCTCATACATGGGGTGTTCACTGCTTGGGGTCAAAGGTCACATAGGGGTCATTAGGGTAAAACAATTTTTTTAAATGAATAAAAGACTACTTCTGTCACAAATAACATACACAGTCTTGTCCTGGGCACATGTGTTAGCTTAAGGTAGGGTCTCTATGGTTCAAAGGTCATTAAAGGGTTATTCTTTTGTTCTATCTGGTAACATTTCAAAATGCTACTAATGGCAAACAATTGGACCAAACTCAATCAAATTTGGTCATTAAGAACCAGCAAAACCTCCTACACCCCAGTCTGGGATTAGAGGTCACATACTGTAGGGGTCATCAGGGTTAAATTTTCAAAATAGCCCAATTAAGCTCAAATTTAACAGGAATGATCCTTAGGACCTTCTAAACACGAAAAAAATACTCTTAACCTCATAGGTCAAAGTTCATAGGTCAAAGGTTCAAAATGTTACTAATGGCAAACGATTGAAAGGAATTTATCAAATTTGATCATTAAGAACCAGTGACACGTCTTACACCCCAGTCTGGGATCAGGGGTTACATAGGGATCATCGGGGTCAAATTTTTAAATTTTTTTTGTGAACATATTGGTAACCACGATTTACTAGTAACAAGCCCCTCATCTAGATTTAATTATGCTTTAAAAAAGTTATAAAGGTGTATGTAAAGTTAAATGATTTATTTACCAAGTGGGCTAAACCAGGAGATAAAAGTAAAGATGATTTGGCAGAAATAGTCATTTTAAAACAATTAGTTTTAAATTTAGACCTAAATTTAGTCCGACTTTTGAGTCGGCTCAGGACTTGCAATGCGGAACCTGGGCCAACCCAACTTCATATCTGAACATAAGCCGGACCTGAGCCGGCCCAAGTTCGCACTGATTGCGGTCGATTTTGACATCTTATCTACCACAACATTCAACAACTGACTTGCGCGAAAAAAGCCCATTGAGAAATAAAATGTTAAGGAAAGTGTAGAGTAAATTGTATTCAGTTGAACTATAGTTTTTGAATAAAAGTTGTTATACATAAGGTTTCCATACCTATCATTACTACTCACAGCCTCTCCGTGCGAAGCATAAACATGCAAAACACGCACCACATTGTGAACATAATAATAGAACGGGAAATACCACGTGATACAAAGCTTTGCATGGGCAGTTTGACTGATGACGTATGCTGTGACTTTCTTTTCTACAGTTGAATTCCAGTAAGAATAATTATTACAAGCTCCAAAAAACCCATTTTTTGTATAGCACACATTAATTTCAAAAGTTTATATTCTAAAATCACAACACTGTATAGTCGTATGATTCTTTCTGTGAATGTCACATGCGTTTTGTGTCGACGTTCGTGAAGGTAACGTTTGTTGTTGTTATGAGTGAAGCGGGTTGTAAAAAGCAAGTGTAAAATACTGTAATTATTATTGCCAAATAGATGCTCGATGCCACTATATTCACAATCTGTGTGTATAGACGCCAAGCAGTGACAGCAACCTTCAGTCTTTACATAGGCCTAGAGTACAGGTATGGACTTTTGAAATCACAAGTCTGATTTGCACAGAATAAAGTCGTGCTGCGCTAAATATCATAAAGAAAGAATTTCTCTATGATCCGATCAGAAACTTACACACCCCCATTACCTAAAGTATAATAGGCAAACACCCCCATATCACTGAGTCAGTAATTAGATTCAATTTAGTAGTTAGGAGTACACAGAAGAAAGTACAGAGCCGAGCTGACTCCACTCAAAAAGGGTTCTCTAACATCTGAAACCTGGAGTTTAGCTGATTGTAACCCACGTACAGTTTGTGTGAATAAAAGTTTGCAGTGTACTAAAAGGAACTGTGCCTACTACGCATTAAAAGTCACCACCAGCAACTAACCGATATTTGGACAATAATTGAATGGTTCATGTTTCGCGCGAATTCCATGTGTTTGTTAGGTTGGAATTTACCGTTCCACCATCATGTAATGCGATTGCCTCTAACTTCCTGTCCTGCAATTCATCGACCCGGCCCGAAGGAGAAGTGTGAACGCTTGTAAGTCAGCCCTGGGCCGACTTAAATAATAACTGTGATCAGAAAATTTGTTGTAAGGCGGCCCTGGGCCAACCCTAGGCCGGCCTAATAAGTGTGATTGGGCTCATAATCAGGCAAAAACTGATAAGGGTACTACTGAAGTAGAAATTAAGAGTAGTATTAAACCATTTGATCCAGAGGTGACGGAACTAGGGGGTGCTGTGTTATGGAGCTTATGACGTATGCATGCTAACTAATGTGAATGTGACGTCACCAAAAAATGAATATTTTCTATTATAACCAAAATATTAATAACTACAAAGTTTCTGGGCATAAATTCACTTAATATGACTGAAGGGTTGCTCAATCTCCTTGCCATACAAATTACAGCTCCCACTGACGTCTCAGTCGAGAAATACAGGTAGCTGATGTTTTTCTCGCAAATCCGACTAAAAAACCATATCCAAATTTCACTTTCCACTTTTGATCCTGAGTTGTGCTTCGCACTCACCGCTGAGGGTGGCGTTCCGGGAACCCTGCGTCAAGAAAGACATATAATGTGCAACATACGTCTGTAGAGCCTAGTGGAAGGTTGTGATAGTGAAATTACCTACAGTACCTGACGTGTTTCCCTACCATACCAAAATTACACCTATACATGTTTCTCCTGACGCAAATCCAGTTATTGTCTATTATTCCATCACAACAATAACAAATACTATCAACACCCGCTGCTTACTTGGACTTGAATTCAACCCTGGCCATCAGGCGCAAGCTCGGTGGTCTACAGGTATGATTCCAGGCTATTGATCTGGAGATCGTGGGTTCGAGTCCCACCCGAAAACAACTTGCTATTTTTTTTCGCAGTTGTTTTCAAATGCACTGAATATTCGGTACATTTCCACGTCAGGTAGGGCAAAATTACACCTATAGATGTTTACTCCTGCTTGAGTATTTTTGTACTGTAAGCTGAGGATGTTGGTGCTTCTTCCTGGTCGGTTTGATGGAACAATACAACTCGGAAAAGAGATGTTAAGCAACCTAAACTTTATCTTAACATGGAGCATTGATGGGGAAGTCTTTGTGTAGCAAGAGAATCCCACTGAAGGTCCTGTAACATCCCAGTTGCATTAGCTGTTCTATTGAAGTTGTGGAAAAAACGCTGTACAGCTTCTATGGAGTTCACTTGCCCACTGGCCTGCGGGTTCCATGCTGTATATGAATTTCTAGCTTTGAGCACACAAGGGCTTGCAGACCTTGTCATTTAAGGTGTGGGATCGCGCTCGCGCACACCATCGTGCACCTAGACTGCTATCGAGGTGTATGACAAATAGCTCACCTTACATTTCAAAATGACTTGCCTCCACAGCCCTTGAAATGCAGACGCAATTTTTTTTTACCACGGCAATTATTTACCAACATAAAAGATGCTAGGCCTAGGCTGAACGACATCTTTATACCGATATCGTTGGTCATTATAGTTTTTTGTGTACAATGTACGAACTTCTACAAACTGAACAAACAGTTAATAAACAATGATTTCCAGACGAAATAACGTAATAATCGCATTGCTGTCTAGGAAATAACAATTAATGTAGGCCTAGCACAACACCTTGTGAATGAACCGTTCGTCCAATAGCGTACTGCTGCCAGAGATTATCTATTGATTTTAAAAACGACACTCCAGTAAACGCTAAAGTTACATGGTTAGATCAAGTGAAAATTACGCCTTCCATTGTTTAATAAAGTGCATTATCACTCCTTAAAAATCGACTGGAATGAACCTGAAATGAAGACGGAACTCAAAGCTGACTCTTTTTTAGTAGACGTTTATTCGGAGATGGATGTCATCATTAGAATGCATAGCTTCACTTATTCTTCAAACAAGACACTTTTGAGAAACATGTTGCAGAGGATATTTGTAGAGAATCAAATTTAAATTTGTTAGATTTATTTAGATTTAATTTATAAATATAGGCAAAATAAAGTTCGTTGTATCAGCAAGCTGTAGTATTGGGATAATGCACTTTATTTATTTCTCTACATGTAAATATTGGAACTTAAATTTGATGTCTTGTTGACTCCCGTTTTCTGTATAGCGATTGAACGTTTATCTGCAGTATTTCTCCGAAATAAAAGATGAATGAATGAATGAATTAGCAAAAACGTAGATTTGAGCTGACCTCATCCACTGTGTCATTGATATAGAACATGCATAAAGACCCAATTGTGTTGGTTAACTTTTTCAAATGATCCTATTTACCAATAGAATGAACAGCGGTGGCTCCTCTCCGAGATGTCTGACGGTGGTCCTATCCAGAGCCTTGGTCCGAGGGCCAGAATGAAAAATCCCTGCTAGGGTTCACAGTGAGAGTTTTTATGACTTATAATGGTCCGAAATTGTGCTTTTAGATCACTATGTTAGGGATTGGCAATCAAAATAATGATATTTGGTTAGGCAAATTATATATTGTTTATTTTTATTTTTGATCTGACGACCTCGTCGTGATATCGGACGACAGGGAGATCCAGGCCTGTCTGACAGGAGGCCAAATGCTAATATGATTTCAATAGGTTTTTATAACACAACATTTATTCTCAGAGTGATCATAATCTACAAATATAGTCTGAAAATTATCTTGAACATAGGAAAGAGAGAGAGCAGCTTAGCTCAGTCGGCTAATCTGGTGGTAGCCACTGTGTGTGCAATGAACCGTGGAGATCTCTAGGTCCCCGGTTCAATTCCCATCGTTGCCTCTCCTTGTATTAGAGCTGGAGGGCTGAAATACAAGTTATAATAGCGCACCGTTTTTCAGATGAGACGCCATTGGTCCTGTGTGCATTGATGGCCCACGTGCACGTTAACGAACTCAGTACACTCTTCGGAAAAGAGTAGGGGATTGTCTCCCGTGTACTGCCCAATCACCACTAGAAGGACCCCACTGGAAATAAGTCTTCTTCTAGATGTTCACACCGAATAAATCCAATCCAATCCAAAAAACAATTAAGTTAGATGTGTATGTTAGTTAAGGTTTCTGTATGAATCATGTTGGTAATGCCAAACCACGGCAATTTACCAAGGGAGGTGAAATCATAACGATTATGCTGGTATTAATATACATTTACTAGACCTGACTAATCATATTGTATTTTCTTTGCAGTTCTAAAGGCATCGTTTCTGGAAGCTGACCAGGAGAAAAAGGGTGTCATTGATGTGAAGCTTGTACCACAACTAATTCGCAAACTACTCGGTATCCAGCCGGTTTTATTCAACAATAATAACATTGCGCTTCACATATACCGGAACGACAAGAACGGTAAGCTCAGATTCTTGGAATTTTGTTTCCAAGAATTGTTTTGTTATTGTTTTATTGTTGTTGTGGTTGTTGTTGTTGTTATTTTTTTCTAATTATTATTATTAATATTATTAGTAGTAGTAGTATTAATATTATTATTATTATTATTGGCAGATGGAATATGTATTTCTGGTCATGTAATTAGACCCTTTGAAAGTCTGTAAATCAAAAAAATATAGAATTGTTTCAATCTCTGCCTTATATAGTTTTATTTCTTTATTATGTTGTGTCCTTGAGGACTGCTCAGGAATAAAAGAAAAATCCTGAACAAGAACAATGTACTTGATATTAGAAACAAAGAAGAGGATCGTCTTTTTGTGAAGGAAACACCAGCTCCTCTTTCATTCTTTTTCTTGTTTGTGTATGATAAACATCGGTAATTTTTCATTAGACTATGTAAAGAGGAGCTCTTGCAAAAGACAGAAAGTTCATTAGTAAAAAAGTCAGACATGAACTCTTAACCTTTGCCAGGTTCATGTTTGAACTTTACTAGGTCTCTTGTGAAATGTTTTTTTTTACACTTGCTTTTCAGGAGATTCCTGGACATAATTTCTGGTATTGTGGATAACTAATTGATTCCATATTACTTCCTATAGATAAACTCCTAGTCTCCTCCGTTCCTTTCTGTCGTGGTTTGTAATCCCCTATACGATTCACATCAGGATCCATGTGTTGGAGATACTTTAAAAAAGATCAACCGATCAAATCAAAGTAGAGACATTCTAGTTTTCTTGACTTGTGTTCTTTTTTTAAGTTCAGAGACAGGTTCTGAAAGGTCATGATGATGATAATATAGCTGGAAGTTTGATATCTGGTCTTTTGCTATTACTCCAGGCAATTGTATTAATAAAATTAAATTCAACATTTACTTTATTTTATATTATTTAAATATTTATTGTATTCATTCAAATGTTACATAACAAGTAAACAAATCAAAACTTTTAAAGAAAAATCTTGATTTAATATCCCAATTCATACTATTATGACACTTTCAGAAGGTAATGAATTTTTAAGAGCTAAATCATACAAAATACAAACCCAACTGTCAATGTGTTATAGCTTTATTATATTGGATTTCATTGATTATGTCCCATTAAATATGTCCTTGGAGAAATTAAGCTATAATTCCCCCTAAACCACACAAGGCACAGTGTTCCATTTCGTGACATTATTGGAAAATATTCTCATGTCAGGTTTTGTATTGGCCTAAGGGAGATTTAAGGAGTTTTGATTGTAAACAGACTGGTGGTTGTAGTTGGTGGTAAGCCCCTCCAAGGCCAATGATTGCACCTGTGACCTCAAAATGGGATGTGGTTGATGGGGGTAGAAACAACACTCTTGGGTCATCAAGTTTCATTCATTAAACTGTTTCAGAAATTAAACTGTACCTCACTGAAGTATATAACAGTTTTTCGGATATAAGCCCATGCCCAATTTTATGTACGTGCCTTTTCTCAGGTAGAAGCCCAGGTTTATGATTTGAGTGCTGAAAAATTGCCTCCTGATTGAAAAGGGGTTTTCCCCCGGGTAAAAGCCCACCGACAAGATCGGCCTAATTGTGTTCGGTTGTGGTGGGGGAGGTGAGCTTTTATCAGAGGATGTACGGTAATAAAAATTAAAACTTTTGCACTCGTCTATACCCTTGCCATTTTACAGTATGCAGTGTGCTGGACAATTGTTTTTTTATTGTTTTTTATTGTTTATGCTTAATTAATCTTAATTATTATTCAAATACCTGATGCTTTCTTAAACTTTAATGCGCGATTATTTTTTGGCTCTGTTCATTGGCTTCCATAGTAATCATGTTTAAATTATATTAAATTTTTGCATTCTAATATTTGAATTTGTAGTCTGTAGTCATTTAAGGTTTTTATTATTTCTAATGTACACCCAACTGACAGGCTGTTTAGGATTGAAATTGAGGTTGTGCAGTGCCCTCTACCGTAAATCATCATGAAACTGAAACCACACATTTTCTTAAGTGTTATCACTTCCATGTATGGTGAACCATGCAGAAAATCCTCAGTATTTTGACATCCAAGGATTGTCATAATAAAGGGATATCGCTCATCACTCACGTAGTTGCTTAAACGCATGTATCCATGAACTTTCATGTGTGTGATTGCCATGGTGAGCCATAGGTGCATATAAAATGTTCAGTATTTTGACATCCGATGGCCTGTCATGTCACTCGTCACTCATGTTGTTTAAATGCAAGTGGAACCACCCATGTTCTCAAGTGTCCTAACATGTTCAAAGTCTTGATACCAATTGCTATCACATGTGTCGAGAATCATAACTGTCATACAAGTATAATGTGATTTCATGACAGGCTTGGCAACTGAGACAGAAAGTGCTAGTATAACATTATTAAAGGAAGCTAAAGGTTGAAGCTATCAATAGGTATCCGCAACTTTACATCCTCTCGCATATAAAACAGCTTGGCTAATTTGAGCCTGTATATTCAGTTCAGTATGTTCAGTATGGTTGATAATTATCAATAATGATGCTTGCCTTATAATCATAAGTCCTGGGTTCATTTCCTGTGACACCAGAACTTTTTCTCATGACTAAAAACAACTCCACTCATAAGCCTCATTTTAAAGGGATTTATTTTATAAAACATAGTTCCATGTTTTAATTGGTGAGCTACTTGCTCTCAGATATGATAAAGATATAAGAACAATTTAAAATGTTTATGTTAATGTCCCGTAGTCATTTAAAATAAAAATCTGATTCTAATGTGATAATAATATCAAAAACTAATAAGTTGTTATTATCCCACATTTTTTTTTGTTATTTTTACCATCCATTAAGTATGGACTGCTGAGAGCTGTATTATTTATTAAGCTTTCAAGATCATTGTCAAACAAGGGGTTAGAGCTACAGGTAGAAATGCTGTAACCCTGTCAGGCAGTCAGTCACTCATTGAATATAAATATTCCTATAGCTTATGAGCTTTAAAGTATACAGCATAAGTTGCACATTATTTTCACATCATTGCCTTCTAGAATCTACAGGGGCTTGATCTAGTTAGAAGATCTTGTTGACAATAAAGATTTACTATTTTACAATAAATTTTTGATCTGGTGGACAGAATGAGGTGTAAGGAGCTGATCATGGTGCACTTATGTTGTATGTTTACTAGGTTAGATATCCACTGTCAACTACTTCAGTACTTGTTTTTTGAGTGGTTTATTGGCTTTAACCGTTAGCTCTGGATCAACAACACTTAAGTGAGGTCACTTAAGGATATTAATGTAGGTTGTTTTCTTTCCTTCTTTTCCTTCTCTCTTTTCTTTTTTCCTTTTCTCTTCCTTCAGGGCTCGAAATTCGCACTAGCAAACTGCTAGGTAAATATTCACAAACGAGCAAATAAAAAAAAAAATGATTGCTAGTTGAAATATCTATACAAAATATCTTGTGATTAGCCAAGTAAGTACAACAAATTAAGTAAAATAAAATATGAAAGAAAAGTTACAAAAACTATAACAAATTTTAAACGGAAAACTTATCACGGGTACAAAATAAAAATTGAATATTCATACTGAAGTTATTTAAAAAATAAATTAAATATATAATGTACAGTATTATTCAATTTTCATTTTGTATCTGATTTTTTTTTTATATTAAAAATGTTCTGCAGTGAATAAATGTACAAGGTATAGAAATCGATTGCTTATACTCATTTGGCTATTTTCCAAAAATAATATGTTTACTAGTTGAGCAACTCATTTTGCTAGTTACATTTTTCACAATCAGCAAATTTTAGCAATAGGCTACTAGTGCCTAAAAAAGTAAATTTCTAGGCCTGTCCTTTTGTAATACTTATTTCCTTATTTCTTTCCTATCTCCATTTCTTTCTTTCTAATATTAATTCTACATGTGCTAAGATGTACAGTATACATCATCTAGTATTAAGTTTATAAAAACACAACTTGTAAGAAACTGATAATCACCTACTTAAAGCCTTTATTCAACTAGGCGAATTTATTCACGCGAAAGCATCCGTTTTCTTCCTGAGCTCTGATTGGTTGTGCATTTTTTGCTTCACAAAAAGTAGAAACAGGACCTTCGAACTACTGCTGAAGCGAAAAACTCCAATAGAAATGTGAAGGCGTATGAACCAAAGTTTTTGATTCGCGCTAGTGGAAAACAGACTTAACTAATAATCGTGGTGCATGGCCAGTAGACGGTCAATTGCCTGCCATTAAATTAATGCGTCACTTTCTGTTGCAGACTTAGACACTGTACTGGCTCCTGTGGTCCATTATTTTGGGTCATACATTACAATAATGATATTTTTGTTCAATGTAAAACAGGCTGTATTACAAACAGGGCTTTAGCCAGAAAAACGAAATAGGCCATCCAAAATAGAAGCCAGTGGGCATGGCCTGAGCTGATGGACGAGCCACGCCCACTCAAGGCCAGCCCCCCCCCTCCCTCCCAAACATAAGGGGAAAAAATAGAAAATTATGATCTTAGAGGGCATTTGAATTAGGTATCCAAATCCCAAGTATGGTATTTGCAGAGCCACGTGCATGTGTTGTGGGCAACTCAGAACCGTCTATTTTCCAGCGAGGTATAAATGTTTTTAACACGACGTGTGTTGTAAGTGAACTTTTTACCAGGTAGGCAATGGTTTAGCCTTTACATTTTTGGGAATGAAAAATAAAAATGAAAACAACATACATTCAATCAACGAAGGTTGTGTTTATCAAACGTAAATATGATTTAGCTGTGGTTTAATGTAACATTCGATAGATTTGAAGAACTAGTTAGAGCTGTTAAAGCTAAGCCGTCACGGTAAAAGTGGCCGTCCTAAATAATTGGTGGCCGTCCAAAAGACGTCGGGACAACTTGCTGGCTAAGCCTATAATTACAAATGACAGAGTTATGGGAATGTAAGCTCATGGTATTAATCTGTGTATGTAAAAAAATGTCATCCCTCCTTCCAACCAAATAATATATATTTTTTTTTTTTTTTTTTTTTTTAGGAATGCATATAGACAATGTTGACCTCCTTCACCTAACAAGTTTTGTATTCTAAAAAAAATTATGAAAACTGTAGTACCTTCAAATCGTGTAGTTTATAACTATACTCTGTAATTTTGAAATTTACTTCCTTTCTACATATTGAAAAAATTACATTGTCAGTGAGAGTAAGTAGAATATAGAGGTGAAAAAACAAATAAACTCATCATAAACACAACAATTACAAACATAAGTAAGAGCATTCAATGGAAAACTAAACAAACAACAAAACACAACTAACTGAATTTGACATTACGCTACAATACATTAGGGTTTCAGTTACTAAAAAAAAAAAATTCTGCATAAAAACACACAACACTCTATTCCTGAATACCTTGTGTAAGGTAGCACATGGGCAGCTTCTACAAATTATGATGGTACTGTATAAATAGTGGACTGAGTTTGTCCACACACTTTGTAACTGCAAGCTAATGCAATAACCTAATGTACCTAAGATGACAGTATATTGTGTGGGATGTCCTACAAGAGACTATGCTGTTGTTGTAATTGTTGCTGCGAAGCAGCCAATTCATATTCTTGACAGCAATTTGACCTCTGAAAGGTCATTGTTTGTCAAAAAATAAGGGCCTAAGACGACTGAAAAGCGGAGTTTCCTTCTTTCATTCTGCCGGGTAAAATCAATTACTTGTAGACTAACCAACACGTACCAACGTCCGCATGTCGCGCTAGCCTAGGCCTAGACTAGCTAGAATGGTATATTCCAAGCCTTGAAGGGACGAAGGTCCCAATGAAAAACAACATCGCTCCTTGATAGCTAACATTGTCTATTTAACACCACAATAATTCATTATTAGAACTATAGTTTTTTGAATTGTACTCCACAAATCTCAGCCGATACCTCGCACAACTCGTGTAACGTCTCGTATCTATTGTTGTGACGTCATGGCTCGCCGGCTCACACTTGCGATGTCTCGCACTTGTGATCGAATAACATGCTGGCTCGCACTTTGGCAACACTCTTTGGCAGTCAACTTGCCCCTAGAAAACCCGCCCTTGGAAACTTGCCCCATAAAAAAATGTACACTTCCTAGACAATGCAGTCTTCAAAATAAAAATTGTAACCTTTGGTAATCAACTACATTTTCAACATACATAATTCACCACTATAGACACTTTTTGACAAAAATGAAAAATTACGACTTTGCTACCCAATGAGAAGTGTTCTAATATAGACAATGGGTCGTGTCTCATATTATTTGTTATATTTTATTATTCATTATTTTCACTTGACTCGCATAAATAATTTAGTTCGAAGAACATTTATATGCAGTTGTACTTTGCAGCACTTCACTTGCAATTTGCAATTTCTAGTTTGATAGTGGTTTAGTTGTTCTGTTAAATACTCCTTGGGAATGTTTATTTAGTAATAGAGTATAATGGTCTTTTAATTTATTAACCTTAGTATAGAAACTATTGCTTATCTGTGTTATATGGTATTTTATTCAGAAAGCTTTTTCCTTTTTTTTTAAATGTTAATTTACAAAAAAAAAACTTCCCTTGTTTTCTTTTGTTTTATTTTTTTATGGTTAGTGGTAAGAACCTAGCCATTCTTTTTTTTCTCTCTTGCTCGCTTCCCAATATCTATGCAAGTCATCATGTTCCTGATTGGTTGAATTAGCCTGGCGCTGAATCACAGGGTTGCTAAGTCATGCGTGCAGCCTTTTTTTGAATAGAATTTTGTTATCAAGGCTTGGCTGACCAACCTGCTTATGTATTAGTTAGAGTGTACTGTAGTTTATTTTTCACAATATAGTTCAACCAATTTCTTAGAATAATCTTATTTTTTCATCAGTTGGTAAGTTGAAAAATATAAATTTGTTTTTTTTCTCATGGTCAGTTCAACAATATGTGTATGACATTTTATGTTTGACTGTGTCTAGAGAGTATTCTGTTTGTTGGACCGTAAGACACTGTAGTTTCCCATCTGTTTATGTTTAGCAACTTGGTGTAGTAGATCATCATATTAATGCAATATCCTTTTGTCTTTGTTCCTCGAAAATACAATGATTCTCTCTACATTGAATATCAAACATGCATTTGTTATTGGCACAGGGTTTTTACAATGAGGTCATGGGTTCAAATCCTATCATCGTCATTTGCGTTTGACCTTTGGGCTTTAACATACTCTCACTGCACCCAGGAGTACACAATAGGATAAACATTTTCTTGTTAATATTTTTTTGTCTATAGGTGAATATATACATGACTAGGTATACTTCTACAACTATGAGATCCTTGAAAACAGACTGCTGGCTAATCCTTTGCATGTGTGTGTACATACTATATTATTATAATGTACAGAATATGTAATTTATTTGACTTTACTCTTGCAAAGAAGACAGAGTGCATGATCATAGGATGCACGCTGGATAATACGTACTACCACTGTCAAAAGCAAAAAAACTAAAATCGTCTTTTTGTAAGGGTGTGTTTGGGCGAGAACGGGAAAAATTTACATCTATGGTTCTTACCGGTATTGTATCTGGGGGTGGTCTACCAGTTTGTATAGAACTCAGTTTAAAAAAAGCCCGGGACATAAAACCTTAGGTATTTGTATGCAAATTGAGTTTCTATCAAGTTGCCCTGGACCGTTGCGTCACACCACGCTTTAATTAAGAAATGGACTTTGGCATTGGTCCACTGCATAATGTTGTCTCAAAAATCATGTAATGAAATTACCGTAGAATCTACAACAATAGTAAAGCATAATTGTAAACTTCCAATAAATCGCAGATGTGCATTTTGGGCATATAAACCATGAATAAACTTTCATTCATTTGACAATTTTAGTTTAAAAACAGAAAATTATTACCAACTGTTAAACAAATAAACAGTGGTGTCACGATCATGCATGTGGCAGACATGTAATAAGTTAACAACCTGGATTCTAGGCTAGTCCTCAGTTGAAATAATTTATTTTTATTGAGCTTTTCAGTTTTGTTTTTGGAAATAAACTGTAAAAGGAGCAGGGACCATGAAAATTTAAACAGGCTTTACTTCTGGCGTGTGTTGAAACAATCATTTAGTGGATTAAATGATAAAAAAATGCTCCCTGCTGATAATGCATGCAGGCGGTCTGCGTTTAACGCCCGTTCTTTGTAGAACAGGAAACGGCTGTTTCCGGATTTTTTCCACAAAAAACTCACCCGAACGCACCCTAAGTTTGCATCGAAATCATTAACGCACCATAAGTTTGCATTGAAATCATTATGATACTCCAAAATAAGTTTGCATGTCTGAAACCCGTCTTTGAAGAACCATCCTATCAAAAGTCTAATCTCTGATTATCGCTATAGTAATGGCACAAATGAGAGCCTTCTTTGCTGGGTACCGGTTTAGAGCTAAAGATAAGTGATTTCAAACATACTACTTTGGAGCCTCACATGTGCACATTAGCGGGAGCAGACCTCTGATTATTCTGTCAGAGATATCAACCTGGAACTGAGAGAACTTAAGAAAGAACAGAGATTCATGTCTTGAATCGTGGCTGCCACTAAAGGATTATGAGGATACTTTAAATATTAGGCTATTAATAGCCAAGTAGTATACTGCAAAAACCTGTATTTATTTGAGGACATATGGTTGTCAGAGTGTTTCAATCATGTAATTACATCACAATATTGGAAGAAATTCAAGTCAGTTCAAGTCATATTCATCAAAATCATGAAGTGCAAGAATTGTTATTGTTTAATATGTGCCTATTATTTGTTGATGGTACTTGCTGTAATGTAAGTAACCACTGTAGTGTTAACTACCGTATTCTAGTGCATAAGTTGTAAGAAATTAAAGCCACCATTTTTAATGAGTCAGATTCAAGTCCATTTTAAAGCCATTGATTTATAATGCACTCAGTTGAAAGTCATGTATAATAACGATTGTGATGCAGTCTTTGTCTCTAATTTAATTAGTATTTCCATGGTGAAGTATGTACAACTAACGATGACACATTTTTTTGCAAGTTTGTGGAACCGAGTCGTGCTTCATTTGATGTTATACTGTTTGTTAATTGAGAGCTGTCATTGTTGTAAATTTATACTTAGTATGTCTTTAAATTTGTTCGCAAGGATTTATCGAGTTCTGTTCAGTGTTTTGAAATTTTAAGCAGATGTGGGAACACTTGCGTGCTTGACATGTGTGCATGTAGCAAGTGAGTCATTGATAGGGTGAAATTTTTACGCGTGACGACAAAGGTGACTTAATGAAGTGGTGATTGAAAATATGTTGAAATAATTGTTCTTTTATTTACCATCTGCTTTAAGCTCTTTGATATCACCATGGTAGAACATGTCTGCAAGAAGCTAGCATACATTGTTATGCCATTATTAAAAGCCATAGAACGTACCAGTGGTTTTTTTTTTTTGGTTTTTTTTTTGCTTTTTTTTTTGCTTTATACTGTCATATAAATTTGTAACACAGAATTACTGATAGTACGTGCTAAGTGAAATTTGTTCTTATTGTTTGTTCCTTATATAAAAATTGTATTATGTAAGAAAATTATTCAAGAATAAATAAAAACCCATGGCCCTTAAAAAGTATTATCTAAATGGACATTCATTTGAAGTGTCATGCATATTTAAATAAACTTGGAGATGTACACAAGTATAAATAAAACCATTAAATTAAAAATATGATATATTTTCATGACACATACTTTGTAACCATTATAATGATATTAAAATGGAATAATTAATTTAATTTACAAGACATAGGTGTGTTAAGTTTATGCAGTGTCCATGTATTGTAAAACTTGCACTAATTAAATTGCTGGACTAGCTGATCATATTGAAATCATGGTGATTTATTGAAGCGGATTAATTGATACATCAATAATTAAGCAATATATCTAGTAGCAGTTTGTTTTTACAGCCGGATAATAGCCTTCTATGTTTATAACTGGTACTCATGTATCAATACCTTGGTATTTCCTAAGGTGGATTCGGACAATCTCCCACCCCCAAATCTTTCCCCCTCCCCCGAAAATAAATCTCAAAATAATATGAGAGTGCCTTTTCCAGCCATAGACATAAAATTTAATTCATCACCCCCCAACCGCATGCCCGTACACAAGATTTTTTTTGGGTGGGTGCGAATTTGTAGAGAGTGGACAAAATGGCTCAAGGGGGAGGGGGGACCCTGCTGGGATCGAGGTGGTGGAGCTCAGGCCTTTTTGAAAATTTGATGATCTTTAAAAAAATAAGTATGCGAAACAAGGAATAAAAAAAGTGTCGCCTAATATTAAATGATTTAAACCTTAAAATTACTTGGTAATGCCCATGATATAATAGAAAGACATACAAATTGCATAGATAGACAACAGCTGGGCAAAATAACTGAAATGACATAAGTAAATCTGATTCAATAAAAAAGAATAATTCTTGGTATACAATAATTAGGCCAAATAAAAAATATACTTGTTTAGCGTCATTCACACACACCTAAATTATTGAATTTTTTTTTATTTAAAAAAGATCAATAATTTCCAAGAAATGCTAATCAAAATCAATATATTTTAATTGAATTAAAACAATGATTTCACCAACCAGGTATAATATTTATTGTAGGCCTATTGAAAATGATTAATCTTAATCATTGTTGTTTCATTGAATATCTGATGCCATCCTTCTCAGATTGAAAAAATATGCCTGAAGTTGGAATTTTGTTTAGGTGTGTTGTGCTATCCACATGTTACTGCATACGTAAGACGAAGCTTGCTTCACCCTACGTTCAACCAGGGAACAGTAAAATTGGTTCATGTCAGCAGTTTGAGATGAAAAATCTATGGTGATAAAGAAAAAATCTCAGAATTGGTAATTCGTCCAATGTGTTTGCTGCTTGTGTGCAATGTGTGCTCAGATTTATTTATTTGATTTTAATTCTGATAATACCTATACCTAATAAAGCTGATATAAAAGTTTAATATTATTAATACAAACTGGCAACATAGATAGGTCTAATAACCTACCTAATAATAGTATAAAAACATTTTATTTTAACCACCTACTAACAATACGCTGTAACCGATTATTAAACTGTACAGCAAATACAGCTATTACGGCGGCATAGGCTAGGCTAACTTACTACACAGATAGCCTAGGTGTGCTGATGGAAATGTCTCATCGTGGGTCGTCAGCAGTCGGAAGCTCAAATAGTACGCACAGTTTAACTTGCCAAAGACCGATGTAAAAATTTTGATCTGTGTTCTTTAGGTTACAATTGAATTAGTTGGGATGCAAATCTGACTGTTAGAAAAATGTAAACAAAAAAGTATCAGGCCTCACTGATTTTTTTGGCATTTCTCTAATCCCAACTTCGATCGATGAATTCTTCGTCTTCCTGTCAGGTTTTTGGAAAGAAACCGAGTGGATGGCAAACTTGACTTATTAGGAAATGTTGTTACCATATTGGGTAATTCTAGGTGGTCTCTAATTATTTTTTAGAACAAGCTTATATTATTGACCAAGCGGCACGAAAAAATTGTCGTGGGCACTCGTCAAAAGCTAACCCGGAAGTAGGTGAAAATCAGCCAAATAACGGTCAAATCGCGAAGTGGCTTTCCCACTGATTGGAGGTTGACCTGTATGATTTTCTTTTTTTCCCAATTTTTTTTTTTTAATTGAAAAATTTAGGGAGGGCCAGATTCAACTGGGCTTCTTGAATCTGGTAAGGGATGGTGCCAATTTGATTGTACTTCGTGTACCCTCGGTAACCGGGTAAACGATGTTACTGCAATTTCGTTAATGCAACCACACACTGTTTTTTTTGTTAATTCCGTTAACAAATTGACCAATGACTGTTGACTGAGCAGCTAAGCATGACGATAGTAACCGCCGAGACACAGCTCATTGGTTTTCATGATAACAATTAGAACTTAATGCTACAGACAAAACTACCATGATAATTGACAATATGGGTTGAAAAAACAAACAAACAAAAACCGTCTAAGGTTTTAGCGTTAAATATGTTGGTGAGGTTTTTGCTATTTACACCGTTGTCGGCAAACAGAAACTCCAGTAGTAGTAATTAATTTGCTACTATAATAAAATACAATTCTTCTCCGGTGTACAGTAAACACGCTACAGATGGAGTGTGTACATTGCAGGATTGTTGTTATTGATTAGTATTTTTAAAAATTAATTATATCATCCTAGTCAGCCTGAGAACGTTCAGATGAAAAATTCCTAGTCAGGAAGCCCTGAGAATTTTTCCCGTAGTCTAACTTTATTTTTAGCTACTGTTATTGCTCACACCCATCTGACTGTTGAAGTACATGTTTCTGTTGCATGGCTGACTTTCACAAGGAATTATAATTATATTGAGAAACTCCATAGCAGTGGCGGCGCCGGCAGGGGTGCTTAAGCCCCATCGGTCTGGTCAAGCCCCACCATCGGCCAAAGCTCGTCGGGCAGTTGGACAAAAAAAAAAACAGGACTAGTTTTCCCATCCAAGCCATTTCCGGTCCCAATTTGTTTTTTAAATCTCATTTTTGGAGGGGGGAACACCCCCTCCCTAACCCACCCCTGGTTCTGGCCTTCAGATAACGCTGTGTGCTATAGTTGGATTGGATTGGATTGATTTATTTGGTGTAAACACCAAGGATAGCCCACGAAAGTCTAGAAGAAGACTTATTTCCAGTGGGGTCCTTCTGGTGGTGATTGGACAGTACACCGGGAGATAATCCCCTACTCTTTTCCGAAGAGTGTACTGTGTTCTTTAACGTGCACATATGGGCCATAAATGCACATGCCCAGTTACACCCATAAATACTTAGGGCCCCCCCCAGTCGGACATCTGAGCTCCCCCATAAACACGCATCTAAAACATTTGACATGGGGGAAGAATGAAGTAGGCCTAAATATCAAACAAAAGTGAAAGTAGGTGATTTTTAACTATTTAGTGTAATTTTTTTAGATAAATATTTCGAACACAACGGCCTTCTTCCGTGTGAGGATAACTGACAAGAAATAGAGCAACTATGGAATCTGATCCAAGTCTTTATTTAAATCCCTTATGTGTTAGTTATTGGTTCTAAAGTAAACACTAGTCCCTGAATTGTGATTTGTCTTCGTCTATATTTTTTTTTTGCGGTTATTTAATTCGTGATACATTGCAACAATAATTAGGGGGTTTTTTGAAGATCTAAGGCAAGACTTTTTATACCTTGTTTTTAGCAATTTTATTTTGTAAAAAATTGACAAAATGCAGGACATTAAAACGAAAATTTTGTTTTCTTAGGCCTACTGTATTAAACAGAATGATTTTGCCAAAAACACCTAGGTGGAGGAGAAAATACAATTCAACTGTGTAGCTAACGTATTTTACTGCGTCTCTAAATGAGTTTATATGAAATGTACGATTGACTCTCGACTAGAAGGATAATAATATGTTTTCATTTGATTTATAACATAGTCAAATATTTTTTTAAAACCCAATGGCAGACGATTAAAATTAACGACAATACTCAACATAAAAATTGGCAGATTCGTGTACCGCATGTGCATCAGAAGATGCGGTAGACGATATTGTAATTAGTCAAGCATATCAAACAGTATGCTTACTTATTTCGTTAACATTTTAATGCTTTCGGTGAACTTGACCACACATTTGACCTTACGTAGTGTCATGTGTACAGCAGTGTACACGAAGTACAATAAAATTGGCACCACATCCCTAATAAAACGCTGAACGAGTATTACTCGTTCAGTGTTCTACTTGAGCAAGTGATCGCTAATATTGTCTTGTCAAGAGAGATACAAAGACTTCAAGTATAATAATGACTCATGCAAATTTATCAAGTGATTTAATAGTTCCTAGGATTACTACCATTATCATAAAAAAAAAAACAAAGAAATTTGCATCTTTGAAAGCACTTTGTTAGAATTCTTACCTTGACCGTAGCTTAAATTTATTGGATTTGGGCAAGAGAAATTATATTTCCTGGTTTTGTTTTTTTTGTGCTTTAAAAGGTATAAATAACTCAATGTTCTTTAATCTAAGTTTCAAACTATTTTTATACCTTTATGATGAGGCTTAGAAAGTGAAATGTTTTTAATCAGTATTTAAGCAATCCAAGATTTTAACCCATGACCTGAGGTTAGAAGGCAATTACACCTTAACCACCAAGCAAAATAGTTGTATTTCATTTCTTGAGAATTTTAGTATTCCATATAGGTGAATCAAATGTGTTTTCCCCAAATTTTCAGAATGAAGCAAGTTTGGAAGCGGTTGTTAATGTCTGCAAAGAAGACAATACTTTCTTAATAACTTGTTTTAGCAAACTGGTTTTTTTTTACAGATCATCAGATAGGACAAAAAAAAATTAAAATAATATTTTGTCTTATTCAGCAAAATAATTTTGGCTAAAACATAGGTGAAGGTGCTATTGTAGCATTTTGTTGGAAATGCTTGTAGCTAATTCTTCCATGGTATAAGACTACAGTTTGCAAAGATTCATTATGATGGCCTTTAGCTGCCATTCAAGATTAGGGTGTTGGATTACTTGCCAGATCAGGAAGTTTTTTCAAACCTTAATTGTGCATACCTTCAAATGAGTATACTATAACATTTCATACTGAGATTTGAGGGATTTAATGCTTATGGGTTCATAGAATAACCTTAATGCCATTTTTGTTTCTGAAAATAATTTTGAAACCTGGTTATGATATATTCGTTTGAGTGATTGACTGATGGATTATTGATTAGTTTATTAAATGATTTATATATAATGGCCGATTGTATAGACAGTGATTGCTTTACTGACTGATATTTTTATTTGTAGTACTGACTGATTAAGTGAGATATATATATCGACCTGCTAAATTGTAGTTTCAAATTTGGTGCAACCTACAAAAGAACATATATTTAGGTAAACACCTTTGTTTACAAAATACCGACTAAATGTTCCAATCAGAAAGTGCTTTTTAGTAGCAGCAAAATATAGATTTCTGAAGACCATTCTCAAAGTTAAATCCATGGTTTTTTGTTTTTTTTGTGTTCCATTTCTATTCCTTTGCTCATTACCTTAACTTTTATTAAGACTGTGTTCAGGATATCTGTTGCCAGTTGGATTACATCATGGAGGTATTATTGAGGAGATCACTCGGCAACAGATCCCTTTGACGTGACAAACCAATGTGTTCCCCGCATTTGGATTGCGCGCAGGCATATTACCCTATAATTCACATTTTTTCGTTAGCAACAACTTGGCAAGAAGAAGAGAAGTTGTGCAATAAAGCGTTTGATTTTAACCTGTTAAATATCTTTATAATGAACAACGTTCCCTTTTAGTATGTTGTTATTTGTATATTTCAGGAACAAATTCCGTAAAATATTTCTGTTAAAATTACTTTTGTGTTCATTATAATTTTGTCTAAAATCGATTGGTTCAACTATAAAGCTAAGGCAGCGTAAAACTGAAAATTACTGATTTTGGGTTGAATTTTCGATTAGTTAACCCTCGTTAATCCCAAAATGACTTAGTTTATTATAATCCTCCATCACTCCTTAATTAATATGTTAAAATTAGAATCGAGTTTTATCCAATTTATGGAAATTCAAGTTGAAATATACCATACTTTTAAAGCTGATGGAAATGTTTCATTAAAATCAAAACTTTTTTTTTTGGAAAATATTATGTTTAGTATTTCTTGAAACATCAATGTATTAGCTTCATTGTGGAAATGATTGCGCAGCAATAGTGATTGACTGTAAGTAGTGCGCATTGAGAAAATAACGTGCTCTCCATTTCGCCATATTCAATTTTTAGTTCCATGCATGTAATGCAATAGGAACTATTGTAATCACTTTTCACAGTTTTCCCTGTGTGTAGTGTGTGTGCATGTGTGTGTGTGTAGACATTTATGCAAATGCGAATGCGGTAAAAAAAAGTTTTCCGACATTTTGTTTTTCCTCGCGATGCGAAGTTCCACGGCAATTCAGCATGAAACTATTTTGGTTTTGCGGCAAAAAAAAAATCAACTGCTGTAGGCATAGGCATTTTGAAGAAGGCCTAACATAAAAAAAAGGTGCTTTCCACAAAAACATGAGGCCTAGGCCGAGTTTAGTTAGTGTTCGAAATAAGGAAAAACCCATAGAGCTTTTAAACAACTAGAGTGCTGACAAGATGGCGCAGCAATGCAGAGTTATGTATGTGTACCATCCGAGATGGCCGTTGTAGTAAATTGCCACCTTCAGGCTTAGTATACATATTATTACATATTAATAAGCCCTCTGACTGACTATTATTTCATTAATGATAATGAGTAATGGTAATAACAAATAATTAAACTATTGTAGCCAAAACGAGGCCAAGTGGAGCATCTTATTCAAAAGTAAAATAACAAGGAATGAAAATTAAAATCATGTACATTACACCCAAACACCGCAACGCTCGAGTTTCAAACATACGGATAACTAGCTGTACTGAACTCTCTGAGTAAATTGAGGGTGCAATTGCAAACGATGGTGCTTAGCGAAATTGGCTAAATCTATGGCAGCCATCTTGGATGGTACACACACACAGTTTTGCATATTTCGAACATCGAATACATTGCGGTTAGCGCTCTAGTATTCTTATTATATTTCTATGGGCACGCGAGTGGGCGCCTCAGTTCAAGTCTCAGCAGACCAAAACGCGAGAAAACATGTGATTCGGCGAATCCAAAATGGCCGCGCCTGTGACAACAACGCAGTAAAGTAAAGTTTGGGAGGTTTGGGTCTAAAGTTTTTTGGTTGTCCCACGGACAAGTTGCCCTATAGTTCTGGTTGTCCGTGGGACATTTTGGTTGGCTGGGACAAGCGGACAAGCCTTATTTCGAATACTGTTAGTACAGTAGTTAACTGCGATAGCGTGGTAGATCGTTTAATCAATGATATCGTGTTATCATCTAATACGTATAATACATTTAAATAATGTGTGTAAAATTTAAGAATGCACCGCGTGGGTTGCTTTCTTTGTTATGCGGTAGTATACGTAGCAGAGTGACGGCAGAAAGGCTAGGCCTAGCCTAGGGCCTAGATTGTGTACGTTCTTGATCATCGTGATGAAAACTTCGGGTGACAGACGATTGGGCCCAACTGGTGTGGACGATTGGGCCCAAGCTATTTTCAAATAAATTGTAGTCTAGTAGGCCACTGCCAGCTCCCCTACTCCCGATATCGTTCCAAACTACTGTAAAATGAAAATACTGTATACCTAGCTAGGCCTACGAAATTTTTTCAATGAAATTTTTGCTAAAAATATTACTGTAATTTGCCATTACCAATGTGGTCTAAAATCACTGTTTTGGGCCATAAAGACTCCCCCTGAATTTTTCAACCAACACACAAATTTGACCCAACCATATTTTCTGATTATGTCATTTATGATGACTTAATCAGAAAATATGGTTGGTTATGTCATGTATCATGCATAGGAACGTTGGCACCTGCAAGGCTCTGGTTTGGTAATCTAAGCCTACTGAGCATTTGGTGGTGGGGAACACATTAGACTTCAAAGGCATCGCGCAAACGTTCTTCACGCGTTGCGGCAGCTTTGTTCTAGGTTCATTTGCATAGCACTACTTGCGCGTAGCTTTTTCGAATGATCTCAATAATACCTCCATGGTTTCATGTACATCCAAGGCCTAGCCTGGAGGTTCGATAGAACCCTTTTTTCCAGAAATGCCCTTGTAAATTTAGTAAAAAATATCTGTTGTATGGAATTTGTTGAAATTGCCTGAGCTTGTACCAAGGTAGGTCCTACACTCTACCAGTCTAGCCTACTAGGGGCCTAAGCCTATGCTTGCAGTAGCTAAATTTAGCCCAACAGATAGCATGCACAGAATTTTATTATTACAATAAGGTACCAGCAAATACAAGTGAATGAAATAACTATATAATTCATTTAAAGACCGTAACTCCAGCTGTCACTCGATGACTGTTATCCATGAGTATGAAATAACGGGATCTTTATTATGTGATTTCAGTTGTATGACACAAATAAAATTCTTGGAATAAATCCACCTTAAAATGTAATATTTTTATTGTGAAAACCTATATTAACAAGGAAGCAAAGCAAACTATAGACTATAGAGGTACAGCTAGTGCAAAATCGGCAGACCAGCCTATGTATGGCATGTTGCACTAGCGCGAACTCTTGTAACACATGACACTACATGATTATACTCTCTGTAGAAGCCAAGTGTTATGTTGTAAACAAATGCAGTGGCGTGAGAGTTAGCGATCTACAAAGTAGATGAGTGATAAATCCTGGAGGATAATTTATCATTTCCAGTTAAAATTTGAACACAAAACTGATGCTTGTTAATTTAAATAATAATATTCTGTGAACTTAAATTTGCTAGTTGTGTAAACTAGATGTTTTCTATCTTTTTTATTCACGCTCTGGGGTACGATTTGACTCGCAACAGCGCAACGTTTCAGCCTGGATGTAAACAACTCAGTTGAAAACCAACAGTTATCCTTTTTTATGTGCCCAGGATGTAGTTTCGTTAACCCTAGATTGTTCAAACTCCTAGTACAACACATTTTTTTTTTATATCAGACTCGATTTTATATTTAGGCCAGCATGTAACACTGTCTTACCTTGGCATTTTTTAAAAGTAGATTTGTGATTTGTGATATCAATGTACCCACAGGATTACAATCTTTATTTGGAGAACTGATAAAATATTGATGCATCTTTAGCCTATCATCACGCCTATGTCTCAGTGTACGATCATGAAATATGATTAAATTTTTGTAAACGCACACACAGAGGAGTCACATGGCTACTACCTACATAATTTTTTTTCTAGACCCACACCTATACAGTATTATACATTGTATAATTTATATTAACTAACACTATGAACTACAGCCCTGGTATTGGAGTGAAATTTCCAGACATCTGAGGTGCTATATCATTTGAGACTTTCCCAACCATGTTAACCGGAGGTGGGGTAGACTAATAGTGCCTCCTGAGGTAGGGATGGACTCATAGTGTCTCTTGTAAAAAATTGAAGCCCCTCCCCCTCCCTTTGATATTCTATTTTCTGTTTCTCATGTTTAATCAGTTTTTGAGCTGATTATGAATTAGATTCTGGCACCATATTACAAGTATTAGTCATTCTTTGAAAGTGATACTTTGTGCTTATTTTTGTAAATAAGTATTACTTTAGTTTGTACAGGCTAGTCATTGTTTGTTTTAATACAAATAACTTGACCCTGATTGTTCTCACAAAGTTTAATTAGTCGTGTGTCCATAAAACTACTCACCAATAATGACAATTTGATATTCAAGCATTTCCAAATAACAATGACATTTGGAAACACATCCTTGGAAAAGCTGTCTCAGGAAATATTGTGTAGATAAAAATACACAATATTACCTTGTTTACTTGTAGCCTTGAACAGAAAGTAGAAGAAACAGCATATAAAATGAGAATGTAATGTAACTATGATGTGTACATTTAAAAAAAATTTCTTCATTCTAAATGACATAATTCATTTTAAGTTATACCAAATAAGTGATTGAAATATGATTATTGAATGTCATTGTTAATGTTTATACTGTAATTCAATTCTTACCATATTTATCCTTCTTTGAATAAAAGCTTTAATTTCCTCAAATATATGCCCAAGGCATTTATCTTTTTCCTAAAGTCATTCTCAGAACTTTCTATTACTGTTATACTCCAGTACAGTTACATTTTTCTAACCTTGCTGGGATTCATGAAGTCTTCATGATGATGCAATAATTATGTGTTGTAGTTCCACATTACAGTGAAATTAAGGGTTGTTTATTTGAGTATACATATCCATTTTACACCAAGAAAATTAAATGCCTCCCTCATATAAATACCTCCCTCGAATAAATGCTCACCCCCCCCTCCCCATATGAAATTTTTATTTTAAATTTTTGGGACATCCTAGTGGAGGAATTTGATGGACATAAATGTTATAAATCTTAATCCAATATCTGAAAGGTCCACTGATTAATCTCAGATAAGAAAGTATAATACATACTCCAAGTATTGAAATACACACACTTAACTGGTGCCCAACTTACTAAATAGCAAATTAGTGTCAGAGTTAGTTAATATTAATTGATTACTACTGAACACACTTAACTGGTGCCCAACTTACTAAAGTAGTGCCCACGTTATTTATAACCAATTATTATCAATTTATATAACAAATTAGTGTCAGAGTTAGCTAATATTAATTGATTACTACAGAACACACTTAACTGGTGCCCAACTTACTAAAGTAGTGCACAAGTTATCTATAATCAATTATTATCAATTTATATAACAAATTAGTGTCAGAGTTAGCTAATATTTGATGACATAATTAATGTCGAAATATTGAATCCCAACACGATGGCGTGTATTTCAATACTTGGAGTATGTGTTATACTTTCTAAATCCAATATCTGATCTTTAATAATTATTTGACAAGTGTTTATATATTCTACATTGATTATTTTTAATGATATACTTAACAGGTGTTTTGAAATTTGTGGATTTTGTATCAATCATGTCAGAGACGATGGCTCAGACGACAGAATGGGGCGCCCTCAAAACAGATGTAACTGGCTATGTAGGAATTGACACAATCCAAGAGCAAATCAGACGAAAGGCACTAAAACGAGGATTTGAATTTAATATTATGATGGTTGGTAAGTATATACCAAATAAATGTGTACCCAAAAAGGACTGTCTTTTATGTTCTTCATGTTGCCATTTGCGGTCGAGTAAATTCATGTTTGTTATGATAACTAGAATTGATTGCCAATGAAAGAGTAATCATCATATCATCCACTGGAGTTCTAATATCGGCTGATAATAAAATTCTTGCAAATCGATTTTACTGCTTTTGCATCTTTGACTTAAGAGTGTTATTACAGTTTGTCCAAATTTGACTACAATAATCGAAATGAGGCATTATTACACAACGAATAATACCACAATGTTTTGCAATTTTTGAAGAAAGATACTCAATATGATACATGGTCCCCAAGCTCTGTAACTTATTTCATCCACTTCTTTTTGTCCCGGTCTGTAGCCCAAAAATTTTGTAACAAATGCCTTCTCCAAGCAAAGAGTTCAGTAGTCATGTCTGTAACTGTTGTATTATATACATTATGCATTATATAATTACATATCATTACTTATATATTTGTTGTATAAATTGTTCTATGGAGATATTCCAAAATAAAGTGAAAATGAAAATATGCATCATGATGTCATATTGCACCCATTCCTCTATATAGATAAATCAGGTATTTGTCAAAAAACCTGATAGTGTGAACCAAACTTTGATTGGAGAAGGTAATCCACAAAGGTATAGCTCCAATCAAACAAGGAAACAACATATAAAATTCAAGTTAAAAACCAGACAAAATACAAAAATTGGCAACAAAAGTCCAATCATTATATAGTACTCATTGCAACCACAATCTGAGAATGCATCCACAAAAATGGGGACAAAAAGACATGCTTTAAAAATTTTGAAAGAAATCAGTTGTTTGTAAAGTACCTTTACACTTAAAGAGTATTGTATGCGACCTATATATCCAAATTAAACAATTTAGATTTTAACAGATGACAATATTACAAGTCTCCACTGTTTGTAAAAATAAAAGTTATAAAAAAATTTTAATTGAACAGTTTGGCAATAAAATGATTTCCAGTTTTAGAAGTGATTACTAAGTGAAAGGCCTGCTTTAGAATTATAACAATATATAATAATTGTGAATAGATCTAGTAACCTACTCAACCCTAGTCAGTAATTACTCCTCGGATAAATTCAAATACTCTTTTGTACAGTTTACCCTGAATATTTACGGAGTGAAAAGATATTGATAAATACTGACAAAGGGCATTGACCCGAAATCAGTAAATATACCGCAGAAGATTTGTGAATGAGGACAACCAATATTACAACTATGCCTAGAAACTGGTATAAACCAAGATTAAGAGGTTCTTTGAGGTATTATTGATGTTTGCTTATACTTGGATGTAATTGGAATAAGGATCTACCTTTAAACAATTATATCAGAGGTTATGGTGTTGACATGTTCTGTGATAAATATACACTCAGTTTTGTTGAAATCTAATGTATTAATGTTGTTTACACTCAGGTGTAATTGAGTAAATTCACCTTAGTTTACATGAAGTGTTAATTGTTGTTTATTGAATTTCAGGGGCAAGTGGTTTGGGTAAATCTACATTAGTGAACACACTCTTCAAAGCCAAGATTGCGAGACGTTCATGCTTACCTGAATCTAACAAAGAACCAATCATTCCAAAGACAGTAGAAGTTAAGGCGATAAGTCACGGTAAGAAATGAAGTGTAACATAGTGATTAAGGTGTTGGACTTCCAATCCCAGGGTCTAGGGTTTAATTCTAGGTATAAGTCTCAGCATTTTTTATCAACCAAGCTATTCCATTCTTCATAGTATATACATAGCATCAATGATTCCAAGTTATTAGCCTCCCCAAAGGGGTGAAGATCCGGCGAGTCTATTGTTCTTGCCTATGTTCATGTTGTCCTGTCGTCGGTGTCACTGTCATTGTTGGTCATTTGTTTATTACCACAATAACTAAAGTTTAGTAAGTCCGATAGATTTCAAACTTGCCAGAATGCAAGGTGGTAATAATATGAAAAATATGTCTATATTTTATAATACAAAATGTACATACTGTAAAAAAGAATGTGAGAGTCAAATACTACACAATTTATGGTACAGGGTATTATGAAATCAGCAACTTTGAAACCAGTGCACAGACCATTATTTTAGGACTAGAAATTGCAACTTGCAAGTGAAGTGCTGCGAAGTACAACTGCATATAAATGTTCTTCGGACAAAATTATTTATGCGAGTCAAGTGAAATAATGAATAATAAAAATATAACAAATAATATGAGACACAACCCATTGTCTATATTAGAACACTTCTCATTGGGTAACAAAGTCGTAATTTTTCATTTTTGTCAAAAAGTGTCTATAGTGGTGAATTATGGTTTAGGTTTTTTTTAATAAAGTTTCAAAAATTTCTATGTTTGTTGAAAATGTAGTTGATTACCAAAGGTTACAATTTTTATTTTGAAGACTGCATGGTCTAGGAAGTGTAAAATTTTTTAATGGGGCAAGTTTCGAAGGGCGGGTTTTCTAGGGGCGAGTTCACTGCCAAAGAGTGTTGCCAAAGTGCGAGCCAGCGTGTTATTTGATCACAAGTGCGAGACATCGCAAGCGTGAGCCAGCTAGCCATGATGTCACGACAATAGATACGAGACGTTACTCAAGTTGTGCGAGGTATCTTCTGAGATTTGTGGAGTACTATTCAAAAAGAACTATAGGTCTAATAATGAATTATTGTGATGTTAAATAGACAATGTTAGCTATCAAGGAGCGACGTTGTTTTTCATTGGGACCTTCGTCCCTTCAAGGCTAGGCCTATACCATCCTAGCTAGTCTAGGCCTAGAGTAGGATAAGGCTAGCGCGACATGCGGACGTTGGTACGTGTTGGTTCGTCTACAAACGTCGCCTAAAGTAATTGATTTTACCCGGCAGAACGAAAGAAGGAAACTTTTCAGTCGTCTTAGGCCCTTGTTTTTTGACAAAAAATGACCTTTCAGAGGTCAAATTGCTGTCAAGAAATGAATTGCTGCTTCGCAGCAATTATACCATAACCATTCCTCTAGGAAAAGGTGTGCTACATGGCAGGAACAGGATGTATACAATCCAGGTAGCACACCTGACAAAAATAAAAAGAAAACATAATCTATCAAAACATGGCATCAGTCAACATCATTCTGTCACTCAGCTTTAAGTGTATATTTCAACTTCCATTGAACCAGAATAAAATTTAGTTGGATTCGTCGGCCAACGGTCGTGCATTGAGTGCCTGGGAATGAAAACAAATTGTTGTATTTCCTAGGTTTGAACTTTTAGTGTATGATTTGTATTTAGCAAATATCTGTGATTTTATGATAGCATACTTACAGTAATGATCATATTTTTGTTTCTCCATTCTTCCAGTAATTGAAGAGAAAGGTGTAAGGTTGAAGTTAACCGTCACCGACACACCTGGATTCGGTGATCACATTAATAATGAAAACTGGTAGGTATTGTGTCAATTCAATTTGATTGCCACATCAATCAATCAAGTCAAAGTGCATTTTACTATAGTAATTTGAAATAGATTCATGATGGCACATTGTTTTCATTTTGTCAATAGGACATTTAGTGCATTTGACAATATAGTTGCTAATTTAAATCAATAAAATAAATTTGTCAATAGATTAATCATTACCTTTGTCAGTAAATTAATACATTTGTCATATTAATTATTACATTTTTCACTACATCAATTAATACAGTTAATTGGATTGGGTAGCTCATACAAATATAACATGACTATTGGGTTAAAAAACACCAATCAAAAATATCTTTAAGACAATAGTGTGTCCAATGTGATGGAAACCCCTTTAAGCATTGTAGAAAATCATCATTGTCATGTGCAGCAGGCACTCATTGCAGGACTGCATCCTATCTTGGCTGCATATCATTTTGTAGGCCTAGATTTGTGTGCAGTAACATCTGGTGCCTGGTTAATGCATCTGAACTTGGCTAAGTAACCACTTTAAATGTTTTCAAGTGGCTGAAAACAAGCCAGGGACAATGCTTACCCTCCTGACCCTCTTTATTACTAAACATGTTCAACAGGGAAATCTTGTATTTTAAGATTCCCACAATTCCACCGAATGGTGGTAGTACTGGTAATTATTTGTGGGGATATTAATTATATTGTTGTTGCTGTTGGAGTGTGAGTGTGGCACATTTGCTCACATTGCATCTGTAATCAGGGCTAATAATTATATTATCTTCTAACAGATTTTATTATCATTAGTATTTTTATTGATGTTGAAATTAATGTAATTTTTTCACTGATTGCATGTATTTAATAATCATTTTATAATAAATAATTTGTGTATGTTATAATAAGTATAATTAATATATCATAATTTAAGAGCACAGGCTTAGCCAGCGAGCTGTCCAGCCGTCTTTTGGATGGCCAACAATTATTTAAGACGTCGACTTTTACCGTGACGGCTTGAACGGCTTGGCCTAATCAACACGACCTAGCCTAAATGGCCTGGCTTACCTTAGCAAATTCTTTATATTCTTAAAATCTATCAAATGTTACATTAAACTAAAGCTAAATCATATTTACGTTTTATAAAAACAACTTTTATTGATTGAATGTATGTTGTTTTCATACCAATATTCAGTAGGAATTCCTAAAAATGTAAGGCTTAACCATTGCCTACCCAGTGAAAAGTTAACATACTTACGACACGCATCAAGCTAAAAACATTTATACCCTGCTGGAAAATGGAAGACTTGATTAGGTTCCCTGACATAATATCGTTGGTGTTCGTAATTCTCTGGTTATAATTAATTCATGAAGTACCATAAAGAAGATTTGTTGTTAATGTCACAAGTTCAATTTTGTTAGTCAACAAAATACAGTAGGTTTAGGCCTATCTCTCGATTCGGAGGACCTAGAGTAGAATTTACACTAGGATGCATCTGCATAGCCTAGAAAAATTATAACCGTAACCGTGCACAATTTATTTCTATAACTGAAATATTTTTGAATAGCTAATTCAAGACTATTCCTTTGAAAACAAAATTCCAACATTTAAACACCTTTCAAAATGCTCTCTAAAGATCAAAATTTTCTATTTTTTTCTTATGTTTGGAAGGGGGTGTGGCCCGCCCATCAGCTCAGGGCCATGCTAGGCCACGCCAAATGGCTTCCATTTTGGATGGCCTATTTCGTTTTTCTAGCTAAACCCGTTTTTAAGAGTACCACCAATACTACCTGACCATCATCATCATTTACAATTAGTTTTAAAAAAATATGTATTTATTAACAATTTTCATTATTAACATTATATATTATCATGGCAATAATTGTAATAATAATGATAATTATGACAGTGTTTACTAATTATAATTTTAATAATACCAATAAATAGTAGTGTTGCTAATGTTATTAGTATAAATATAATTTTATATATAATGTACACATGTCATTAATTCATGAAGTGGAGCTGTAGTTTGGTGGTTGAGATGCTTGATTCCCAATCCCAGGGTCCTGGGTTCAAACCCATTTTATTTTTAGACTAAAAAAACTTCACTCCTGAGCCTCAACTAGAGACTTAGTTTATAAATCATCATTCCATCCTGTAAGTGGTGAGTGTACTTGTTGTTGGATGTGAAGGAACTAAAATATATTTTATTTATAATTGAATAATAATTTATGGTGATAATATTATAATTTATGGTTATAATATTATGAGGTAATTGGTTGTACCATAAACTAAGGAAATATTAGAGAGATGGGGAATAGAAATAATAGCATTGGCTTTGCAGTGGAATTAGCACATTGGCATAGAACCACATACTGCTTTGCTGTAGGCAGTAAAAGTGAGGAAGTTGGGTTTAGCTGTGGCTACCATGAGACAGGATGTGGTGTTGATAAGGTAGTAAATTAGGCCACTTCTCCCCTCAACACACTTCCTTCACTTAATGGAAGTGAAGCCGCAGAGGCCTAGCACCTTAGGGTATGGATATGAGTAGGGCTGTAATGAACTTGCTTTCACATTACTTGTTGCGGATATCCTATGTCAGTGCTATTATTTTTAAGCATTTAAGATTAAACAGCTTTAGAACATGGCATGTTTTTTAGATTTACTTAGAATTCAAATAAAATTAATTAATTCAAAATAATAATGCAGAAAAAAAGGCTACATCTACACTCTGCAGGTGGAAAACGGCGCCGCTAGCAGCTCTACAATGAGATGGATACGTGCGCCTAATAAGATAACATTATTATTATTATTATTATATGAAGAAGTATGCAGTAGCTTGAATAATAATTGTTACTGATAGATAGTTTCATTATCATTATTATCGTCGCTGTCATTACCATCATCATCACCATCATTATCATCATCTATCATTGTTATTGTCATTTAATCATTAAAATCATTCAACATCATCATGTGTGTCGTCATATTCTCCATAGTCACCATTTTTAACTCCATGGAAATGAAATTCCAAATTGCATAATGTTAATAACATGAATGTATTTATATATACTTTTTATTTCATTTTGCCAATAACATAATTTTCAGCATGATACTGTATAAATGACATATTTTTTTCTTTTCTTTTCATTTACCAATAAGAGAGTAACCAGTCATGTAGACCTTCTTATGGTGTGTATTTCTTTCTTTTCTGTTGCATATCACAGTTGGCTTCCAATAATAGAGTACATCAATGATCAATACGAGAAGTATTTGTCGGAAGAAATTAACACAAGTCGAAAGAAACACATTCCAGATACCAGAGTACATTGCTGTCTCTACTTCATTGCACCTACTGGACACAGGTATGTATTAATCATGCAAAAATTAACATTTAATTAAAAGAAATAATGTATGCTAAGGCGAGACTTTTTTGATACCTTGTTTAGTGAACCCGCCGCCCATAAATAATGATTATTTTGAATTAAAACAAAATTTTATGTTTGGCCAATTAGTTTACCCACCTCTACAAAAAAATGGAAATGTCTGAAAAAAATTAAAGTTCTTTCTTTTTTTATTACGCTCTCTGCTGCCTTGAAATCTCCAAAGATAAGATATGTATATTTCTTCTTAATTATATAAATTTAAAGCAAACCATCTCATTACTACACTGTTTACATTTACCAATAAAATTTTATTTTTATTTTCTTCTCCGTCTTGATGTTTTTGAAAAACTATTTGCTAAATAAGAAAACAAAACTTTATTTTTATGTTATTTCCGTCCTCTAATGATCTTTAAAAAATAAGTTTGCAAAACAAGGAATAAAAAAATTCTTGCCTGATGAAGAAAAAAATAAGCATTTTGTTTGAAAAACATTATTTTGTCATATTCTGAAATTTATTTCTAGTAGCACCTTCCAAACATGTGCAGATAAATGACGTGAATGATTGGTTGCCCGTCAGTGCTACAGTTTATGCTTGGATGTGGCTCCGTCCACACTATTACATTTTATGTGACAAAAAAAGTGACATTGGCCCAAATTACGGTGTAATATGACATTATCATGCCCATATATGGGCACATCACACAAATTTGTCACAAAATTAAATAGAATTTTTCTATCAAGGGTCCAACAAGTCCAACTTGCGATCTAAACCAAAACTAGAGCCGGAATAAAATCCATGGAAGTGTTCATAGGAAGAGTTTTTATGGCTTATGGCCCAGAAATGTCCTTTTACACCACAATATTTGGGATTGGCAATCAAAATAAGATTACTTGTATTATAGGTAAATTAATGTTTTTGGTGGACAACCTGGTGGTCGCGTCAGATGACAGGGGTCCAGACCTGTCCCCTGACTCTCTACTGGTGCCGCCATTGCCAGGTACCCTATAAACTCCTGGATGAAGAGAGACAAACATTGATGGAGTTAATAGCCAAGGACCAAAGGACATGGCCTCACACAGTTGATAATGTATTAATCCATATATTATTATGATTATCATAAATCTATAAATTGTTTTTACATTTTATTCATTCAGTCACTCTTCAGACCAAAATCGAATGTTTACAAACAAGGTACATGAGCAAAGTAGTTTAAAATATTGTCAAGTACTAGTAAACACTAAACATTTTAACCTTTTTCATTGATTCAGTTTGAAACCATTGGATGTAGAGTTTATGAAACGACTTGACAAAATTGTGAACATTGTACCAGTAATAGCCAAGTCTGACACTCTAACAGTTGAAGAGAGGGAGGCTTTCAAAAAAAGAGTAAGTAAACACTTTGGAATGAGGATTAGTCATGGTGTTTGTCATGCAATTTTGTAGTGTATTCTGTAATAATCTTTAATTAAGGTGTTCAGAAAAAACCAAGAAATAAACAACAAAACTGAAAAATAAAACCCATAAAAACCAGCAGAAAAACTCAGCCATTCAGAAACCTGCTGAAAGGACAGCCAGATACTATTGATTTCACAGGTGTATGAGAATCTAGCTAGTCTATTTCCTGAATACTTATGATAAAACGACCAATTGCCACAGGCAAAATGATACCTAATGCAGACCAGTACCCTGATATAGTGCGCACCTGCAGATCTGACTCATGCAGATACAGTAGGGCATGAAGCCACATACAGTAGCTCTTTAAACAGGAGACCCCCAAATCGCCCCTGAAACAGTAAAGTCTGTAGATTGTGGAGATTGACACACTTTCGCTTGCGACAGAAGGTCCAGGCAAATCGGTAATATCCTTGGTTCCTTTGTCGTTTTTGAATAACGACAAAGTAATGAGGACAATGCTTGAGCTTGGGTGCAGTCACATGCTAGGCCAGTAAAACAGTACGATTAGTCAGTTTATCCAGGTAAGTATCTCCCTCATAGACTACCAATATCACTGCTGATCTGTGTAATCTGGTCAACATTTACGTAATAAGTTAGATTGAGTAGCATACTGTAAGATTTGAACCCCAAATTGAAAATTGAGACCATGTACCACAACCCTTGTGTGAACTGAACCCACATTTATACCTGGGGATTCCCCCATTCTAAGAAACTGATTGATCCTTATTTTTACTGGCAGCCTTATATTTTAAAGATGGCCAATTCTAAATATACACCTCATGCCTAATTCAAAGTCAATCTTTGGTTTTTGTCACTGAGCTACTCATCAAATCATACCCTTTTCTTTGATGATAGCAGCTATAATAATTCCTATACACTTTACATGTATACTCTTCTTAAATTGCCTGTAGTCAAAGGATTTTTATAATACAAAATATGTAAATCTGCTTAATCTGTTCTTATCTGTGCAAACTTCAAAAAAGTTAATTAATTTGATTAGTAATTCAGTGTTTTTATTACATTTTCATCTCATTCAGATTTTCCCACACAATTTTACTATTAAAAGTATGTCATATTATATTTTATAAGGTATTTCTGGAATGTGTGTTTTTATGGTTGATGTATTTTAAATACTTTCGTTGTAGATAAGAGATGAGCTGTCTTCGCAGGAAGTTAGCACTTACCCAATGAAGGACCTGGATGTAGATGCAGAGGACTCAGCCATCAATGCTGCCCTCAGGGTAAGTACATTTGCAACTCAATGCCTTCTAGAGGGCGGTAAAACAAAAAACTGATCAACTTTATCCTCAAAATGGCATTCTGCATTATGTATCTTTATGAGTGCTTTGGCTTTATCTTTATTTTTGGCATCTCATATTAAATTGAGGACCCATGCTTTATTGTATACCAAATATAATACTTTTTTTTTTCAAATATATGATGAATGTTATGATGAAATTTGGTATAAATGAGATGTAAAAATAAATTAGATGTAAAAATAGTAACTGTTGAAATTAGATGAATAAAGGAACACTTTAATAAATTGTTAAAATACTTAATTTTTCTTTAGTCACAACTGTGCAGAACTTAAAATTTAGCACAATACAAAATCCAGCGATTGATTGATTGAATTATCAAATTGGCTATTTAAATTTGAAGATAATTTTCAACCTGTATTTCTATTGTATTGCTTTCAGGAAAAAATGCCATTTGCTGTTGTAGGAAGTGACAAGGCACATAAAGTGGAAGGCAAGGATGTCCTTGGCAGGAAAACAAATTGGGGTCTTATTGAAGGTGAGCCCTAAATTTTCAAAACCATTTTCAAAACCATTATAGTGGTACATATATGTGAGCAACATCCTCATCAACTCTTCATTATCTTTTTCTTTTTACCTCATTGCCATTATTGTTTTCATTGTTTTTCTCATTTTATTCAACAATATCCAACAGTGACAAAGGTTGCCTTTGATATTGATCCATTGAATAAAATTATGATGAATAAAATAAGTTTTATATCTCATCATCATCATTATCATCACCATTCTTGTATCTTGATAAATTTGTGTTTTTTATATTGGTTTTAGCAGTTTTCATTTTGTCTTCATTAATTTCAGTTTTAGGCTATCTTATCATTGTTTTTTATTTACTTATATTTTCTTTTGAATTTCATGATTGTAAACAGTTTTTTTTTTTTTTTCATTTATTTTTTGCATTTACTGTATGTACCAGGGCTTCCTTGAAAAGCAGTGCTAGTCACTGAATTAAAGAAAACTTCAATAAATCATGTTATTGTCATCATCATATTACCATCATCTTATACTACAGCTATCATAAATTCCTTTTCATTATTGCCATTATAAAATGTGTGAAAGTTTTACATAACACATCATGCCAACAAGACCTCTATCACATTATCCAAACAGTGGTGTATGTAAGAGTTTTGAAAGGGGGGTTGGGGGCTGATATGGGTGCAAATGTGAAGTGGGGGCTGGAGGACTAACAGAGGGGAATTTATCTGACGAAGTATTCCATTGATACAAATTTGTTTCCCTTTTTAGTTGAGAATCGAAATCATTGCGAGTTTGCAGATTTAAGGGACATGTTGGTCAGAACTCACCTGCAGGACTTAAAAGAGGTGACGCATAGCATACACTACGAGAACTTCCGCTTTGACAGACTACAAGCCAGAAAAAACTTTGAGAAGGGTGACGCAAAGAACAAAAAAATTGACGAAAGCACTTGTTAAAGAGACTACTACGGTAATAAGTACAGTATATACTTAATTCATATGCGAGTTAAATATCTTTGTTCTTTTCTAGTAAAAATTGTCCATTTATTCATCCGGCCTGTTTCCTGCCATCTGTGTTAGAAATTGTCTCTATGATAAGAATTGTTTTGAGGAAGTTTATCATGATGAAATTTAGAATTTGAAATGTTTCTGAAAAATGTATTTATTCATTTGCAATTTACAAGCTCTGCTCCAATCTTCCATTTCAGTACATCCTTTAGATGCAGAAATTAAACACATCCACAGTGTTTTTATCAATAATAAAAGCAGTTATACTGCCTTTATGATGAATTATATTAATAATAATCATATGCTTGGTATAGTGCCCTATTGTCCAGCATTAGGATTGTTCCACCACACTTTCTCCGCAAGAAAAGTATCGAGTTGTAGATTTAGTTTCACTAGATGTAGGCCAGGTAAAAGGACAATGTATAAAGTTCTGTCCAGACTATCAAATTTTCTTTGACAAAGAACAATTTTATGCTCATATATAGTCATGATGTGCCTATATATGGTCACGTTTTTGTCAAATCATCATCTGTTTTCTGCCTACTGGCAGGTTCTCCAATTTTTTCTGTCATATGACCTATTTTTCATGATGGCTTAACTTTTATTTGTTTCCTTCAGGTCATCTAACAACCACCTCAAGGTTGCTTTCCTTCTACTGTTTCTTCAATAATATCTCTCAAAAGAAAAAATAATCTCCTCTAAGTATATCATCAGCACAAAGAAACACAAACTTTGATTCCAACCAAAAGATTGTTCAAAGAAAAATGCATTTGAAGTGAACTACTTCACAAAACTGTAAATTTCACTATTAAGATATCAAAATTTCAAATATTTTGTTACATTTGGTTAAAGATAAAGCATAAAACAATTCAAATGTTCAATTTATTTTTCTTTTCTTAACTTTAATTAACCTGTTAATTAGCATGAAATGTTTGTATCTTGTTTGTGATTATAGGCCTGCAAACTAGGCTTATCCTGTTTAAACCATTATTTTTTCTAATAGTTCCATCCTATTTTAAGAAGGGTATGCCTAGGAAAGTTATGGAATCTAATCTTTACGTCTAGCCTAACCCCAGCCATGCCTTATCTAGCCGATCACAACGATTGCAATGCCACCATGCATCTTCTGAAAGCCCACTGAAAATTTATATCCGTTCATGAAAACAAAAAAATGGCTAATTAGTCTAATTAAGTAAATACTAATTTAGTTGCACTCTTAACAATTATGTGAAAAGGTAGAGTTCAATGTACATAATAAACATATCAAAGAAAATGTTTTTTAAATATGATTTTTTAAGCTTGTGTGTCTTTGTGGTGTCGGTGACGATACCCTCAATCCATTTCTTCTTTCTATCTTTTACCATAGCTAAAATGTTCGTTAGTTTCTCTAGTACTTGTTCATGTCCACATTGCTAAAGCTTTCAGTCTGTCTATTTCATTTTTTCTCAAATATAGTTTGATAATCTGGGCAGGTCTTGTGAATGCACATTGAGTGACAGATATGTGATTTGCATCATGATGTCGTTATCACACCCATATATGGGCCAATTACTTATAAATAATGTCCACTGAGGTTAACATACTTATCTGATACTTGATATGAAGTTATCTAGCTGTGGGGATTCCTGCTTCAAAACAAATCAAGTTAATGCGATGTCATTTGACATCTGATACAATATACCTATCCCAAACTGTGCGCTAATGGTCCATTAGTATAAAGAATATGACTTTATTAGTTGTTTATGGTGAACAGTTTACAGCAGAGATAGATATTTTGGCATTGTTAAGTATAAAAAAGTGCCTCTCCTTAAGACCAATAAAATTGGATTTACTGGAATTATACAACATTAAATATAAAAATATGCTTCCATTATAAACCTCTTTGATTTATATTATTACTGTATTTTTTATTTTAATGATAATAACAATCAGATGAAGATTGTAACTATTATTATAATTTTAAGAATTTTGGATTTTCAATCAAAAGTGGTATGAACTGGACAGATATTTTTAAAACAATTTATATGAAAATTATAATCATTTAGAAATGATTGAAATATTGAGAATTATAGCATGTTGTTACATATGGCAATTAATTTTGAGTGAACAGGTAGTGAAGGTGTTTGTAATATGTAACTATGCAGACCAAATTTTGTATCCCTCTATGTATTAAATATTATATACACTATTTCATTTTATATTTAAACCTGTTTTATATCTATTCTCATTTACGCCCTTTTTTGTTATTTATTATATATAAAAATATTTTGTAATCAAAATTATTGATAATATACTTAACATGAGTACAGCCATAGATATAGAATATTTTTCTTTTTTTCATATTTGTTGTCAATTTTTGTATTGTATTATCTCCAATGCATGCACAAGTTAATTTTTAAAAATATATATTGACTGTATTGAGTCAATGAACTTAAAAATAAAATATAAAAATTTCTTAGGTTGTTTAAGTAAGTTGTTCACTTTTAAGTGAAAATTGTAAAAAGAAAATAATTTCCTACTTTTTCACAGTACATTTATTTTTTTTCTTGGTAATCAATTTAACATTTTTTATTATGTAAAAAGGCAGTGGCTATTGTTACACCAGTATTAATCCAATTTTTAATTATGATTGGATTTTTGGACAATCAGAATCAAGAATTGATTTCAGACTACAGTAACAACCAGGGGTGGCACCAGCCACATTGACAATCAGGAAATAATGGCTCCTTGATAATCTGTTTTTTCTATAAGTTCCCCAGAACTTGACTATAATTGCATATTAATAATCATTTGAAATAATTAAGCATTTCAATATATAGCTGACTCTTCGGAGTTACAATAATTTACTGTATTTGCTTTAGCTGTCCCTGACCATCGTTTTTGTTGTTTCTTGTTATTGTGTTTTTTAATGTCTATATGGTCAAATAAATAAATGAAAATGAAATGAATTAAATTTTTTGTATTTTTTGAGGGATGATTGTCAATTAAATCGGTAAGCTTAATGGCTGTCTCTTATACACATCTAGTGGGGGTGTGGTTGGGGTGCGTACAAGTAACTTCAATCATAAATAAAAAAAACTATTTTGTTTCTGTTTGGTAATGTAGCTCAGCATCAATGCATTTTTATCTTCATCAAATTAGGTGTGCAAAAGCTGGATGAATATTGTATTAAGTGTATGTAGACACATTTATGTCATATAGTTTATTAAAATTTATTATTCAATGAAACACCCAATTGGGACGCAGTAGTAAATTACTATAATTAAGATATTTGTTTTTTTCTTTTTATATCCATGTTTTAAATGAGAATATCTATCAAGGGTTGTTTCAGTTATTGTGAAAGTATTTGTCATGGCATATACATTATTATTACTTTGTCTGCAATACTTCATTGAATATTATATTTGTTATGTTGTTATTTATGCTGCAGGAGATACTAATTTTCTGTTGTGCATATCATTTGGTGCATTTTTATGTTGGCTTAATTTATAATGGCTTCAGAAATAAATGTAACCGAATAATGTAATTTAGTTTTTGTTGTTATCAATCAATCGGTCTCGGAGTAGCCATAATGATTACCATAATTATCACATTTGTTTATTGTTTGTTTGTTTATTATTTATTGCCCTCATTATTATAATATCAAAACAAAAAAACAAGTACATAAATACACACAAAAATGAGAGCAAGAGGATAACCCTATAAGCTCTATGAGCTTGTTTCCATAGGGGTCCTTGACCAATAAAAAGAGAAGCAAATATAAAAAAAAAAATTATGTTTTTATTAAATGTTTTTAAAGTAAATATTTAAATGTATTATGATTTTTAATTTCCTTTAAACTATTTTGCAATTCATTCCATTTTTTTTATTCCATTATAGTAAAACGTCTTATAAACTTGATGAGAAATTTTTGGAAACATAAAATTTTTTGTTACACCTCATGTTTTATAATTATGATTAAATAAAATGAAATTTACATCAAGACAAGTTAAGTTATTGTATACTTTGTGCATAAGGTTAAGTGTTAATTGTTGAGCCTGTCTATTAATATTTAAAATTCCCAATGACAGGAAATCTGCCATACTCAGATGATATCTACTATTAACCCCCAATATAAATCTTAATAGGCCCCTATTTTATTTTGACATCGTAACGTATCTCTAAGAGTGTTCGGAATTCCCCAATACCAGCTAGTTATTGCATAGTCAAAGAGACTAAAAGCAAGGGCCGACATAATAATTTTTTTACTATCCATATCCAAAAAACGAACCTGACGGTATCCAAATTTTGATCGATTATTAACTTTATCTATTATGCTATTAACAATAAATGTACCTTTAAGTTCCTGGTCAAGTTCTAATCCTAAATAAGTTACAGATTTTTGTGACTTAATAATGACATTCTTGTATTGGATCTTAAAATTTTCTGTTGCTTTTACAACTTTCCTATTGCCAAATACAATTCAGTTTTTTCAGGGGGGAGGGAAAGTTGGTTATCGACGAGCCAATTATCGCAGGATTCGAGGTTTTTGTACAATGAAGTGCTAATGTCTTCAAGATTTTTACTTGAAACAACGAGAGCCGAGTCGTCGGCGAATTGGACAAGAAAGCAATCGACTGCAGAGGACATGTTAATAACAGAGAAATAGCAATGGCCCCAGGATACTACCCTGGGGCACACCACAATCCAGTCTGAGGGCTTTTGACTCTTTCCCATCCACACATACTACTTGAGTCCTATTCTTAAAATAAGATCTGAACCAATTAAGTGAATTATGATTAGCTAATTTAGCAAGTTTTTAAAACAATATTTGGTGATTAACACAATTAAAAGCCTTTTTTATATCCAATAAGATCATTCCGGTAAGCAACCCTTTATCTGTCTGTTTTCTGATATGATCAATTAAGAAAGTAAGACATGTATTGGTTGAATGGAGGTTTCTAAAGCCTGATTGTAAATACTGAGTTGTAAATATACATAACCCTTTCTAGAACCTTGGAAGTAACAGGCAAAATACTCACTGGTCTGTAATTAGACACCTCAAGTCTACTTGTCTTTTTAAATAAAGGTTTTACCCTTGCAGACTTCATTTTATCAGGAAAACAGCCAGGTTCAAAGGAATAGTTTACAAATAATATCACATGAATCTCTCATGAACTTCGCAGGTAATCCATCAGGACCAGTGCTCTTTCGTTCATTGGAATTGCATATTCTCATTTATTGGTTGCAAAGAAAACGAAAGACCTTCAATCGCAACATCCTGATAAAAATTTAGAAATATATCAGAATCAGTAGAATACTTATTTGTGGGCTCAGGCAGATCATTTACAAGCGTAGAGGCTATTCCTGTAAAAAAACGAATTAAAACAGTTACTAATAATATCTTTATCACTACATAAGGTGTCATCAATTTTAAGAAAAATATTTGAGTCATTTGAATTATCTTTACAACCTAAATTCGATATTATTTTCCAAAGTTTTTTAGAGTTATTTCTGTTGTTTCTTATTTCTCTAATAATGTATTCTTCCTTTGCTGACTTCACAAGACGTTGAACTTTATTTCGTAATGCGCAACATTGTTTGCGAACTTCTCGGTCGTCACTTGATTTTAGCTTCGAAAAATCCCTCTCTTTGATCAAATCAAGGATATCAGTAGTCATCCAAGGATCTGAAGAATGTCTAATCCTAACTACTTTAATTGGTGCAACTTATCCAATGCTGCATTAAATATTACACAAAACTGATCTTATGCATCATTAACCGATTCGGAGTGGTAGACACTGTCCCAGTTCGATTCTTCAAGCAATTTAGCAAACCTTTCCTTTTCATACGATCTGGTTGATCTAAGTTGAACAGTTTTATGCTTGTTATATTTCTTGGTTTTTATTCTACGAATACCATAAATCCAGTTGGTAGACAGCCGTAGTCAGAAATTCTATCAGTGCTACACTAGAAAATATGGTCTATTGTTGACTTTTAGTTAATACCAATTCTGGTGGGACTAGTCGGGAGTAACCTAAAACCATGGGACTTTAACATGTTGTTATATTTAATAAAGTTTTGAGTCTTTCTTTATGGCACACATGTTAGTATCTTCCATTACATAACATTCAGAGTTTTGCGTTATTTGTTCAAGAGCCTGATCTAACAGGCTTATAAAAACTCAATGAGACTGTTTCTGAAGACCTATAACACACTCCAATGATGATAGGTTTCGTTCTTGGCAAGGAGAGTTTAATCCAAACTGCTTCCAGATCTGGCACATCTAGATCAGTTCGATGTATGTATGTGAAGGACGACTCTCTTATGTAAGTACAGACGCCACCACCGGATCTATTTCTGTCTTTTCTTAGGATCTTAAAACCTGGGATATTTACTTCTTGGTCCGAAATTGAGGAATCCAACCACGACTCAGATATAGCGATGAGAGCTACTTTTGTCTGCATAGCAACACACTTCAACTCAGGAACTTTCGGTAACAATGATCTTGTATTGCTATGAAAAAATGGAATTCCTTTTTGTTTCAATCGTTCATATTAAATCATGCATCCATTTTGATTCTCGAATTGATGGTCCTCAGGAGCATCATTTATTTCGGTGAAATAACTATCATCCAGGTTTGGTAATGCACAAGCAACACAGGTCCAATCACCACTTTCCCTAATATACCTCTTAAAATAACTTGTTATTATTTTTATTTTATTTTAAATTTTCAATTGTACAACCATACCTTTTCACTGTCATTTTTATTCAGATATAAAAAAATATACAAAATACAATAAAATAGATTTAAATAATTGCAGTACATTAGAGATAGACCTGACGAAAAGGAATACTGTATAGATGAATAAAGCTCTCTAGGATACACCCTTACAATGGGATGACAGGAGAAGAAAAAATAAAACCAAACATACAGAACATATTGCAACATTGCTCAATTATAATAATAATAATAATTGTCGACTTATATAGCGCATATTGTAGGGACCTCTATGCGCTTACATTATTACCCCCGGATCACTCACTGGATCATACACACACTCAAACCCCATGGGGGAATTCCATAATGTTGCAGATGTATTCAGCACAGGCTATGCTTGAACCTACCAGGTACCCACTTGTACTCCTGGGTGGAGAGAGACAACTGTAGATAAAGTGCCTTTCCCAAGGACACAAGCGACTTGCACAGAAAGAGTTTCGAACCCCCGACCTCAAGGTTGGGAGTCCAAGCCACAACCGATGCGCCAACCACTTCTACATGGACGTAATATAAATCGTTCTATCGCGGGTAGTATCGAAGGAAGTATTAAAAGAACATTCTAAGGTATAACCATGTAGTTTTTTACTTTATCTTGTCGGGAATAAGATGTTCTTGGGGAAGGAGATTGGGAATGGGCAGATCAAGCCTGTTAAGAAAGGGGTGGGAGTTTTGGGGCCCACTCCAGGGTGCAAGGAGTGAAACGCTTGAATGTCTAATACCTTAAATTTGAGGCATTTGATTGATTCTATTTTTTTTCTCTGATATGCTTTACAAGAAATCGTTTTACACAAAAAAGCGGTAGGAGCATACACCCCTCATCCCCTCAAAATCCACCACTTTGTGGGGATACTTAAGCAGGGAATGTTGAACAGAGGAAGTTGTCTGTGGCGCTGTCTAAAAGGTCTTAAAAATTAAGTGAGGGAAATTTAAAAGCATTTGGAAAGAGGCAATTCAAAATATTGTTATGCTGCCATGTGAAGTGCCCCGGTTCAGGAAATGTGGGAAGAAATTTAAAATGTAGCAGTGTTTCTGTTATTGCAGCCTGTGGTACCAGCGTAGGTGGGAGTGTTCAGGGCGTAATGGCTATGAGCTTCTCTCACTGGCTAAAGCCAGCAAATTCAATTTTTTCCCTTTTTTTTTTTTTTTAATAATATACCGTAACAACCAAGGTCCTTTTTCAGGCATAATTCTGTGGTATTTATTGTAATATGTTTATTAGTGATATCTTGTATGCTTTTTTGGGTCAAATCATACATACATACCGTACAATTTATTAAAAAAAGGCATTAAAATACTTCATAGAACGCTAAAAACGTCGGAGCGGCTGGAGGACCCTGCCGGGGCCCTTCTCTTCCCCCGTTCCACAGCGTTTTATTTCGTCTGGCTTTAAAAAGCATTGTGACAATCTCGGCCATTTTCAGTCACTTATTCTCAAAATTTGCTCCAAGCATGATGAGGGATGAGGTGAATTTGGAACATCATCGTTAATTAAAACTAAACTTTTTGTTTTGTTTGGTATTTTTATTAATGATGTCTTAGTTCAAATTAAGTATGCTCTAATCACGATACATAAACTTAGAATTTGAATGACATTAAAATACATCATAGAATGTTCAAACCGCCAAGACCCCTGCCAGGGGCACTTCGCGGACCCTGGTCCCTTCTTTACGCCACTGGTTCAGGTAGAACAGACCCCGACGAGGATCTGGGGTGGGGGGGGGTTCCCTTGGGCAAAAAGAAAAAACAATTAAAAAAAGAATTCTAGATCTAGCTTTTCAGGACCTGTGAGCTGATTTTTTTTTTGTTTGTTTTTTTTTTTTTGTTTGTTTTTTTTTTTTTTTGTTTCAAGAAAAATAGAATTTTCTCAGGGAGGTTCCCCGATAACTTTTTATTTTTAGGTTCATCGGTTCATGGAAAAAAGAATACGTATGCAACGTATGTACACCGGTACACACATAAGGCCTATTTAAGAATAGAATGAGAAAAATTTACCTGATCGTTTTCATGAGGGAAAACCTTGAATTTTGATGAACTTAAAAGTCATTTTAATGACACCAGAAGTCAGGAAAGCTCCTTTCAAATAAATCGCCATCATGGGTTTCAGTAATATTTGGCATTCTCATCCAAGAAAGTACATCGCAGGCTCTAGGACATGCCGTGTATGTGGCAATAGGCATGGTCTTATCCGAAAGCAAGGCTTGAGAGTATGGCGTGCTTCAGGACGTATGCTCAGAATCGGCTGCGTTATATGCTAGTGATATTTGTCTCCAAAACTATCTAGGAATCAAAATTTTCCTGGGCAGAACCCGACACCCCTTTCTCTTTGGGGTTCATTGATTCAGGAAAAAAGAATACGTAGGCTTATGCAACTACTCATTTTCACTCAACACACACACAGCCCTTCTCTTCCCCCGTTCCACAGCGTTGTATTTCGTCTGGCTTTAAAAAGCATTGTGACAATCTCGGCCATTTTCAGTCACTTATTCTTAAAATTTGCTCCAAGCATGATGAGGGATGAGGTGAATTTGGAACATCATCGTTAATTAAAACTAAACTTTTTGTTTTGTTTGGTATTTTTATTAATGATGTCTTAGTTCAAATTAAGTATGCTCTAATCACGATACATAAACTTAGAATTTGAATGACATTAAAATACATCATAGAATGTTCAAACCGCCAAGACCCCTGCCAGGGGCACTTCGCGGACCCTGGTCCCTTCTTTACGCCACTGGTTCAGGTAGAACAGACCCCGACGAGGATCTGGGGTGGGGGGGGGTTCCCTTGGGCAAAAAGAAAAAACAATTAAAAAAAGAATTCTAGATCTAGCTTTTCAGGACCTGTGAGCTGGTTTTTTTTTTGTTTGTTTTTTTTTTTTTGTTTGTTTTTTTTTTTTTTTGTTTCAAGAAAAATAGAATTTTCTCAGGGAGGTTCCCCGATAACTTTTTATTTTTAGGTTCATCGGTTCATGAAAAAAAGTATACGTATGCAACGTATGTACACCGGTACACACATAAGGCCTATTTAAGAATAGAATGAGAAAAATTTACCTGATCGTTTTCATGAGGGAAAACCTTGAATTTTGATGAACTTAAAAGTCATTTTAATGACACCAGAAGTCAGGAAAGCTCCTTTCAAATAAATCGCCATCATGGGTTTCAGTAATATTTGGCATTCTCATCCAAGAAAGTACATCGCAAGCTCTAGGACATGTCGTGTATGTGGCAATAGGCATGGTCTTATCCGAAAGCAAGGCTTGAGAGTATGGCGTGCTTTAGGACGTATGCTCAGAATCGGCTGCGTTATATGCTGTGATATTTGTCTCCAAAACTATCTAGGAATCAAAATTTTCCAGGGGAGAACCCGACACCCCTTTCTCTTTGGGGTTCATTGATTCAGGAAAAAAGAATACGTAGGCCTATGCCTACTCATTTTCACTCAACACACACACACATAAAATAAGAATGAGAAAAATTTGAAAAACGTTCCGCCGGCCCTGTAATTGAAAATGGACTGTAATTAAATCGGCGGCGCGATGTATACGTACACTGTTTTTATTTTTATTTATTTCTTGTTTAACAACTCAGAAAACCAATTGTTATCGTTATGTGCATAGGATACGATACACAAAACATAATCCTAATCCTAATCTACTTACTTTAATAATAATAATAATAATAATAATAATAATAATAATAATAATGTCATCTAATACTATAATTCATAAGAACATTAATAATAATAATAATAATAATAATAATAATAATAATAATAATAATAATAATAATTGCAATAATGATCTTTCCGCCCTATGTCATACCGTCAACGAACAGCTAAGTAATGTATGTAAGTGGTTCAATGCAAACCGATTGTCACTGCATTCAAATAAGTAGCTACAGTATATTTAGCAAAAAGAAAAAAGTAACTGAACTAAAAAAATTTAAAATCTTTCTTAACAATGATGAAGTTCAACGAGTAGGAAAAACTAAATTTCTCGGTGTGTAAATATCAACGTAATGAACAATTATCATGGAAATATCACATTGATGAAACTGCGACAAAAATATCCAAGATTATAGGAGTTATAAATAGGATCAAACATTTGGTTCCTGTTAATGTACTTCTTACCCTATATAATTCACTTCTTGTTCCATATATTTCTCGTATTGTAATTTAGTCTGGGGAAGTACTTTCCGGTCAAACCTCAAAAAGTTAACTCTGCTCCAAAAAAAAAAAATGGCAATACCTATTATTTCAAAATCCTCTTTTGCAGCCCACATTGGTCCTCTCTTTAAGAAATTTAATCTTATGACGCTAACAAATATCAATACTTATCAGCAATATATATTTTTTTATAACTGTATTAATAAAAATTACCCAAAACGTTTTTATGATATGTTTGAATTTAACGTAAAAATATATAACCATAACACGAGATTTTCTTCATCAATTCACCTCCCCAAATATAGAACCTCACTGTTTCAGCAAAGCATTAGATATTCTGGCGCTAAACTCTGGAATAACCTGCCTCCTGTGATAAAGAACATTACAGACATAAATTGCTTTAAAGTGAATCTTAAATCTCATATTGAGATTATTATTGTTTGTTGATTATTGATGCATATTATGATCATTATTACTTTTGTTATTATTTAGGAATTGTACTTTTCGTTTTATTGTCCTTCTGTTGAGATATTTAAAAATCGTCTCAAGGCTCATCTCTTTAGTTTATTTTAATTTGCAAATTTCTAGCGCATAGAGACCTATGTATTTTGCGCTTTACAAATCCAAATTATTATTATTATTATTATTATTTAATTCTTTAAATTCTGTTGAATGTTTGTTTGTTTATGGAATCCCTGCTACAAGCATGTTGCTTTCTTGGTGATGCTACCATGTTCCTTGTTTTTCTGTTTGGAAATGGAAATAAATGTTACATACATACACATAATAATAATAATAATAATAATAATAATAATAATAATAATAATAATAATAATAATAATAATAATAATAATAACAACATTAATAGGATTAAATATGCCAACAATTAAGGTGCTATATGGTAATTCATAAGAACAACATTAATAATAATAATAATAATAATAATAATAATAATAATAATAATAATAATAATAATAATAATAATAATAATGATAATAAGACTAAATAAGCCTACAATTAAGATGTTAAATAAATTAGATTAACTGTCATCTAATTTTTAACTTTAATAATTACTTTTTACTTTACAAGTTTTTTGTTTATTTGTGAAAAGTAACAAATAGTTTAATAAAATAAAGGAAAAGGCAATATTGATTTAGATTCATCTACTCCCTTGGGCAAAGTTCCACAATTTGGTTCCCCTGAATTTGAACATCCTTCTGCCTGACTGTTGTTTCTGGATAGGAAGCTTCTAATTACCTCTAGTTCTTCCCCTATAGTTGTGAGAATGAACTCTGCCCAATGGAGTAAAGACGTCAGAAAGCTAGTGTGGAACTGTTATGTCTTGTATATCGATTTATGTCACAATGATCAATGTTTATTAAATGATGTATGTCACAAAAATCAATCACAGAGAGGATATAATGTGTGCGTTGATTCTTATAATCCTTTTGAAAGGCACATATCATTTTATTATATTACATGTTATTTCTAAATCACATTAAAGCGAAAACTATTATTTTCACTATCACTTTTTAATTAATCAGTATCATTATTTAAAGGAATGCTATGGGAAAACATGTCTGTATTAGAGCGGGCAGACATTAAAGCGAAAACTATTACTTTAACTATCACTTTTTAATTAATCATTATCATTATTTAAACGAATGCTCAAAACACACTCAAAAGCTGGAATTTTATAGATCTATGGAAAGTCAAAAATTACCACCGAGCACTACAGACACTGAGTGAAGGCAAATGAATACTTTATCGGAAGAAGAGCAACGACATAATGTTATGCATGTACAGCATTTCCTATTTCATATTCTCTAACCGGATACTCCGGTGAAGAAAGGCAAACGTATAAACTGTCTTGCCCAAGCAAACAAATACAGAGCATGTCCAAAAATATTAGTGCCAAAATGGGGAATTCCGTGGGAGGAAGGACGAATTCACAGCTGCTCCCTGTATTTGTACTTATATTAGTCGTTCAATCGGAGGTATTTTTTCAGTACATCAGAACCACATGGCCGCAGATCATTGGAGGAGGACATGACCGGACAGTGGGGGACATCCCTACTAGTATCCCCATATATTTTAAGGGGGTACGGGTAGGAATACTCGCACATTTTCACCGCAATGTAATTTCGTAAGCCAAGGTTTTAAGGAAAGAGGTTCTGTAGCAGTTCTGTGCCGTTAAATAAAAAAGTTTTAACTCTCGTACAATTTTGCAAGTGTTTCTGATCATGAGCAAATTGTTGGAGCTTCATTATGACTATGTGGTGGGGCTGGTGTAGGGCTGAGGTGGGCATCTACTCACGACTGTCTGCTCCACCTATCAAAACAGATAGGACCTATGTTTTGATAGGAACCACTAGACTTTTTCCAGGCTCGAAGCATATAGTATATAATACATATATTAGGACCTTTCGAGAAGCCCATCTCGGAAAAGATGTCTCCCTCTCCCCCCACTCACCGCTCCCCTCTTCAGTTATGCAAAAGTAATCTCGAAAAGCCCACTTCGAAAAGAAGACCATGGGAATCAATAATATGGACGTTATCTTTGATTATTATGATCAATGTTATTTTATTGTACACTTTTACTGTACACATTTTTGAAATATTAAACAAACTTTTGAAAAATGTTGTATGGTAGCAAATCTAAAATTTACAGCATTCATTTTGAAAAGAAGTCCTCCAAGAAAATCCTGAAAAAAAGAAACCGAGGCTTCTACTATGTTACTTTCATTTACACAATTGAATTACAATATTATGTTATATGTAACTGTCTATTACAATACTTCATGGTTTTTAAGTTCCAATATTGCAATGTTTCTTTTTTGTCTTTTGCATTTTTTAAAGTTTAAAATTTTATATTTATTCTATGTTCTGGAAAGCAAATTTCAATTTGTGCACGTTGACAAATCTTGTGATAATTAATATCGATATCGAGGTCAAGTAAGTAATGTCCGGGTCAAGTCGGCTTGTTGCCCACACATGATTGGATAGAACTCTGGCTGTTCCAAGCACGACACCATTACGGTCGGAATCCGGACTTGGTGAAAGCTTGTTTAATGGCAATTGTAATATAATTATAAAGCATATAGGGCCTATTAATCAATACTAATGCCAAAAATGTATTTCAAATAATTTCTGAAAAGAGCATGATGATATTTTCACTTAATAATTACTGTACGTTTATGGAGAAAGTACAGTACTTATACTGTAGTCTATTTCACAAGAACCAATGGCCAAAAAAAACCTTATTTAAATACTGCAATTGGTAATCATAGAGGGCAGAACTAATGTTTTGGTAAATGTCACAAAAACTTTTTTTTTTCAAAAGCCTCGATTTATAGCGTTTCCACTTGATATTTTATTTAATCGATTGACATTAGGTTGATTGTGATTGTCCTGGTCTAATATAATTTAGTTTTTAAAACGCTATATTTTACATTTTAAAGCAGTATGTGATATCGGTGAATTTTAGTCTACCGCCCTCTATTAATTTGTCTGCAAGTCAGTAAAAACAGATGTTTCCATTTTTCTCTGAGTAGAGGAATGCGACTTATTTCAGATTATTTTATAGGAATATTTCCAACGTAAGGGCAGATGCATACCTCTGTCCGCCCAGTTCCTGAAATACTAACGATATGCATGATGGGCGAAACTGCAACATACCCTCAAGAAAATAATGAAATCACACGTCGTATTCAGTGTTACCAACCTGGGGGATTTGAAAAGTGTGACTACACCAGTTTGCTGCGGGTCCCGCACGATGCAAGCCAGTTGGTAACTATGTATTCAAGTATGTACATTTTCTTCTTGAGTGCTGCTAAATACGAAGGGAGTTTCCATTATTTTCTTTTATGCTCGAGGGTAAAAAAATTGTATTTCCGTGACCTTTTCTACCAAAAACTGAATGGTGCCTTCCTTTCATCATCTATGTACCACTAAATTGTATGATCCATTCATTAGTTTTTGCATAATTTTGCTAACCGCCAGACAGAAAGACAGACAGCAGTGAATAGAGACTGACAGATAATCAATATAAACATGCCATTGCAAGGTTATAATTCCATTTAATATGATTAATTGCTGCAGGTTTTGGTTTCATTTTCATCATTTTTTTTAATACAACATTAAATTTTAAAGTTGTAGATAACAAAACACTTTATTAACTTAGCCAGAGTAAGAAAATACCAAAAGAAAATGAAAAAAATATAAATAAAAACTTAAAATCACTAAGCCTCAAGATAGTGTATTTCTACATCTATGAACTTACATTTTCGATACAATATTTTCCTGGCTTCAAAAGTAACTAATGAAAATCAAAATATTTCATTAAATGTAGATTTCATCATTAACGGTATATCAGTCTAATTCAATGCTTATTCGTCCACGACTTGAATATCTAAAATTATTAAAATAAAAACAGTCCATCCATTTCAAAGAATTCTTATAAACACTCCCCTAAATTATATAGTTCCCATCTATTTAGTAAACGTCTTTGAATTGTTAAAAGATGGAACAATCCCTCAATAATTTCTGATTATCCCATCGCAACTGTATCATTTTCTAATACACACAATTCTAAAATACACTTTCAATGTGTATCTTTATTATCTTGTGTACACGTGAATCAATTGTTGTTTGAGGGGAATTAAAATTAGTTTCAGGTTTTGGAAAGCTTTTGACAACATAGGAAAAATGCGTAGAGATCATGTGAAATTTAAATATTTCAAATTTGGTATTGCAGTCCCACAAACAAATTACCCCTTTTGTGAGAGGAAATTGGTGAAACAAAAAAATCATACTCATAATATACAGACACCGTACACGCAGGCTCAAAACCATTAATAATAGAGGGAGCCCTTCTATAGATATTTACCTCCACTATTTCTTCTTTTTTTTTTCTTTTTGTTGGTTCATGTACCTATGGAATACCATCTTATCTAGGTTTACCCACCCCTTTAACACCTCAGGAAAACAACACCCTAGAAGTAAAATAGAAATTTTATATATAACACAGATTGGAAAGTATAATTTACAAAACCAATATTATTTGAGACTATAATTAATATTTTAATCATTTGACTAAAAAATGTTAGTTTTCAAGTACAGCCACATAGTGGCTGTATTTTCTATTATTATCAAAACCAGTTTTATCTGATAAATATATACATATTTTCATTTAATGTAACTGTTTAGATAACAGCAAGGTATTGTCCTCATTGCCTTCCAATTCTCCCCAGTGTAATAAATCTCATTAAAAGAAAGCAAGCATGTAATAGCTACACAAAATGTTTAACTTAAACACCACTAATTATTAAAGCATCAAAATTGAACATCTTAAATAATTTTTTTTATAACAAACAATTAACATTCAAATAATTTTTGGGTTCTGATAAGGATTGTTCTGTACCCACAACAATCTCATCTTGAGGGTAGGGAGGGGTGATGGGCTGGTTAATAATCTTTTATCTGGCACAATGTTCTGTACATAGTGGTGCATCCAAGTATGTTTTAATCGACTAGGCTACGTAGGCAATACCGCTCCAAATGTGTACTACAGTATTTATAGATGTCAGTCTCAACATATACAAGAATTTATTCTTATCCAAACACATTGTTTTTGAGTAGCATATTATAATATCCACTGGGATAAACCAAGTACAAGACATGCACACTTTGCTGTAGCTTAGATCATGTGACAAAACCTCTCCAAAGTTCTCTTCAACACTATTAAGCTTTATGCGACAAATATCTGCGATTTTCCTATATAGGTAAAATAACATCATCATGTATATATCATCACATCACATCATCATATAGAAGACAAATATTTGTCTCAAAAAATGTAATACTGTGGATAAAGCTTAACATTATTTTTCATGAATAATTCATTATCACCACTTACACATTTTAATATCTTATCAAATATTTATTTTTTGTTCTCTATCGCCATGGTATATGAATGAATAACAACCATTATATTTTATTAGCGTTTTCTTTAACTTTCCAATTTTCAATTGGCATTGCAATATTTCTCTCCATATAAAAATTGTCTGGCAAGTTCACAAATTCCTTTTTAGCGAAAATAGCAGAAATTGTCAAAGTAATTTATATTAACATATGGAATGTACGTAGCCTGGAGTACAGTCGTTCTTGATGTTGTATTACATCCAAGGTATTCTCAAAGTAACATGGACGCATTCTAAAATAATTTGATTACTTTAAATAATAACAAGTTACTAAGAATGGATTTTGGATAGCCTTCTTGTGTAGATGTCTGTTACAAATTTTGGCAGTAAACCTTTTTTTTTTTTAATTGTTTTTAATTATTTCCACAATTTCAATTTCATCAAGATTTGGTTAACATGCAGTATCTACTATAAAAATGCTAAGGGAATCATGATAGAGGGCACTATTTATAGTAGATATATCGGTATAATCAACATGCAGCAGCTGCTATGATAGAGGGCGCTATTTATAGGTGTTTTAATTATAAGAATTTAGAAACGTTTGAACCTTGTAAGTTTTGGTTTAAAAAAACATGTAACTTAGAATAATTATTTAACCTTGTAAACAGTTCTCTGTTGTCAATTCCAGCTTTTGTACAGCATTTGAAAAAATTGAACAAAATTTCTCCTTTTAAATTTCCTGTGCAAATGAAGAAATAAAAGCAGGATAAACATGATCTTAGAATAGTTTTACGGATCACACAATTCCCATTGACTAGAACTAATGTTTGTTACAAAACGCTGGAAAAACACTCCATATATGGAACTATCCATGATTCTAATCGGGAGTAAAACATAAAGGAGGGGAAAATCATTCAGAAGCACTACTGTATATCATTATTTATGATGATGTTGATTTTTATTTCAGCCAAATTGACAGAAGTGATTAATATTTGAACCAGCTGGCCAAGTACAAGCTTATCATCTTCCTCTGCAGGATAGCGGACCCAAAGCAGAGATAAACACGGAACTACACTACAACACGCTACCTCTAGGCTGCCCTTCTCTGTCTCTCATCATTAACAATCTGGCCATGTATCTCTCTCTCTCTCTTCACTTTAGCAAAGGAAGTGTTCACTCTTGGTTCTCAACCCTGGGCTTTTTTGCTTCCTCGTTTGATTCCTGGTTACCATTCAAAGGGCGTTTTGATGTCTGGTATGCTACCGGGTCAGTGGCTGATTGAGCTAACATAACTAAGGAGGAGCTTGTCTGAGCTGCGTATGGCTGTGTAATGATCGGCTGCTGCTGGTAGTTGCTGGCCAGGACCAAATGTGGTTGGCCTAGCGACTGGGTGTGTGTGGGTGGGGGCTGGTTATTTAGCAGCGTTGGTACAGCTTGTACAACTTGAGCTATGTGCTGCTGGGTGTCCTGTTTAACTGTTGGTAAGCCTGCTGTCTGCTGGATTATTACCGACTTAGAAACTGCTTCCTCTTTTGAAGATGATTCTGAAACATAACAATAGAATTGTAATAAAGATTTGACAGCTATGAGCAATAGCCACATTATATGAATTCACAATGAGACTATTCAGTAGGTTTGTTTCTGTTATGAAAGTATTTATTTTTCTGTCTATAACAAGAACCCTTTATGCTGTATATAAGGTGTTCTACAGGCTTAATATTCAGTACATTCTGTTAAACTCAATTGAATTAACAAAATACCACACTAGAAATTGTTGAATTGTTGCAGTGAATCGAGAAGTGTTTTCTAATATTAAAATGAATTTCTACTGTCAAATTAGGTGTTGTGATGAAAACTAGAAATGCTCCATTTATGCATAACAAGCATAGCCTCCCAGTGTGATTATCTGAGAATTGAAGGTATTTGAAACCAATCAGACTTACAGTACTAAACTTTATTTATCGTGAAAAAACAATTTACTACAATAGCGACGACGACAACAACATGAAGAATACAATTTCAACTAAATTTGGAATTATGATGGTATTTAGCATGAATTTCATAATTAGTAAAATTGAGCACACATACCAAAAACTATAGGTTCTGTCGCTTTATTACCATCTTGAGTTCTGCAATGTTTGATACCAACTAGACCTACCTAAAACTTAAGTTATTGTGGTAACTAGCGTAAACTTCCCAATTATTGAGATATTATGCAAATAAGCTATTAGCATATTCACACATTTACCAAAAACAATAGACTTGGTCAATTTATTACTATCTTGCTTTGTGCAAAGACTGAAACCAATCAGACTTGCCAAACTTAAGTTATCCTGGAAACTAGCATAAATGTCCCGATTAGTACATATTAATTATGCAAATGAGCAATTAACATATTCACACACGTACCAAAGACAATAGGCTACATCTTCTCATTATTATCTACCATTCTGCCAAGTTTGAAACAAATAAGACTGTTACCAAACTTTAGATATTGTGGTAACAATTCACTACCAACGACAGGACGACGGCAATGAAAACATTAAAATCGGTAACAGCAGTAGCCTCCCCTGAGCTTCGCTACTTTGAAGGGGCTAATTAATTTCCACCATTGAGAATATTCTGGACCTACCTTTCTCTATTTCAATCTGTTGCATGCCTCCATTCGCTGCCTCTGAAGTAGCCATAATCACATGACTAGGATAACCGTTAGTTGCGGAACTCGGCGCAATAAATGTTGTCCGGGAGATCATTGGCGCAACCTGAGGCATCACATGCGTTGCCATAGTTAGCGGATGACTGACCACGCTTGTTGCAATCATTGATGTTGTGTATTGCTGTTGCGGCTGTAACACAGGTTGTGCAACAGCTGTCTCTTATACACATCTAGATGTGTATAAGAGACAGAGTACAAGCTTATCATCTTCCTCTGCAGGATAGCGGACCCAAAGCAGAGATAAACACGGAACTACACTACAACACGCTACCTCTAGGCTGCCCTTCTCTGTCTCTCATCATTAACAATCTGGCCATGTATCTCTCTCTCTCTCTTCACTTTAGCAAAGGAAGTGTTCACTCTTGGTTCTCAACCCTGGGCTTTTTTGCTTCCTCGTTTGATTCCTGGTTACCATTCAAAGGGCGTTTTGATGCCTGGTATGCTACCGGGTCAGTGGCTGATTGAGCTAACATAACTAAGGAGGAGCTTGTCTGAGCTGCGTGGGCCTAGCTAGGTACAGTATTTTCATTTTACAGTAGTTTGGAACGATATCGGAAGTGGGAGTGCTGGCAGTGGCCTGCTAAGGACTAAAATTTATTTGAAAATATCTTGGGTCCAATCGTCCACACCAGTTGGGCCCAATCGTCTGTCACCCGAAGTTTCCATTACGATGATCAAGAACGTACACGATCTAGGCCCTGGGCTAGGCTTAGCTTGTGCCGTCACTCTGCTACGTATACTACTACCGCATAACAAAGAATTAGCGACCCACGTGGTGCATTCTTAAATATTACACACATTATTTAATTGTATTAGACGATAACACGATATCATTGATTGAACGATCTAACCACCCTCGCATCGCAGTAATACTGAACTAGGCCTAGCTTAGGCCTCATGTTTTTGTAAAAAGCTAGATAGTCGTTATGTACCCGACAGTCGGCCTTTTTATTTTCACCTGTTTTCAGTTAGCATTCAAAGGGTACATTGCTGCACAGCCAACTGTCGGGGATATAGTACCTTCATATGACTACTCATACGTATACAACAGAAAAAACATCGCATGGACTTGGTGAAAAATGGAGATCTAAATGAAAAAACGATGTATTTCAGCAAGTATTAAAACATTTTAGTTTTATTTTAGGCCTTCTTCAAAATACCTATGCCTACAGCAGTTGATTTTTTTTGCCGTAAAACCAAAATAGTTTCATCCATGCCGACTTTCCGGTCGGTTAGCGTAAGCCCTGACTGATGAAGATGGAGAAGGTAGTGATTATGATGATAAGTTGGAAGTGGAGAATGAACATAACAGTTCAATATGATGGCAACAAAGATGGCTGTGGTTGGTTGGTATTTTCGGTGTAAATTTTTTATTTTTTGAATTGCTTGATTATTTCATTACTTAATAGATTTCTTTTGAAAAATTCCATTCTAAATAGGCAGTGGCTATCTTAAACCAATTCAGATTGGATGTTTGTATGCATGGATTGTATTAGGACAAAACATACAATCAAAATTGGGATTTTAGGTTGATGTAACAATAACCTAAACACTGAAAAATACTGATATAATTTTAAAACGAGTGACATGACCATCAAAAAGATCTGAACCCCTTACCTCCTGTACTGAAGCCGTGATTCTGTGATGATCTAGAGGAGCAATGTTCTCCACAGTCTCTTCCCGGGTTGCTACAGGCAGCAACACAGGAGAGCCTTCTCTCGACAAGCTATCTGGCGTGAACGTGCCTGGGAAATTGGTGTGATGTGTAGGAGACACAGGTGCTGACCTAAATAAACATAAACAATTCATAAATTTATTCTTCTCCACATAACATAGTCTAGTAAGTCAACAATGGATAATGTCTCTGTATACACCAAACAGAAGATATTCAATAGAGACCTAGCTTTCAGAGTGTTTTGCTGACAGTCACAAACATCAATCCCTAATACAGGCTTGTACGATGATAAAATGAGTAATCGAAGTATTTTTTGTATCAATTACCTAGATGAGACACCACCAAAAGGCGTCCTAAAGCAGGGAACTCCACGTTGCCTACGCCGCCGCCATGCCTGTTCCGTCAGCTTTGCCTCCGAAGCTGGATCTAAACGCCAGAATGATCCCTTCCCTGGTTCCTCTTGTGACCGCGGTACTTTTAAGAAGTACCGATTTAAAGACAAGTTATGTCGGATGGAATTCTGCAAGAGAAATTTACAACACAATGATTAGGAAAATTTAAGTATCACAAATAATTGTATATTTAAAAATAACATGATTTTATTTTTTAAGTATAAAATTATCACAAATAATTGTATACTTAAAAAATTAAACTAGAAATTGCAAATTGCAAGTGAAGTGCTACGAATTACAACTGCATATAAATGTTCTTCGAACAAAATTATTTATGCGAGTCAAGTGAAAATAATGAATAACCAGAACCCTGCGGGTGCGTACGTTCCTTTGTACGTAAATAATCAATGTACATTTGTGAATTGCAATAACTTGATTGAATCTTTTTGAATAATGATTGTGTAAGGTAATACAGTATTTTCATTTTGAGTTAAAAAAATCAGAGGCGGATCCAGAAATTTATGAAAGGGGGAGGGGGTAAGGGGTTCTGAGAAGTGCAGGGATGTCGTTATGCAGGGCGGAGGTGGGCGGCGCCGCCCACTCTTGACGTCTTGCACCCATCCTAAATCTATTTTTAAGGCCTTCTGCCCAGCCTCATACAAAATCTCCCCCCACCCTTAAAATCATGAAGAAACACAAGTTTTTGCTCCATAAACAGTATTTTCTGGTGAGAAAGTTCAGATCGCGAACCGCAGCGAAAATAAGGCGCCGTCTGTCTAGCTTGGGCCCATGCTCCTAGCCCAATTAATTAGCCTAGTCTTTTTTGAAGGGCTAGTATTTGTAATTATACGTGTATAGACGGTCAGTCCATCACATGCTGTAAATTTACGTGTCCATAATTTTAAGGTTCTCACCCACCCGAGACTGTCCATCAGGTGCTGTATTTTCTAACCATTATTTTACCAAACATCATTTGATGAAACTATGCTGTAAATTTATGTGTCCATAATTTTAAGGTTCTCCACCACCCGGGACTGTCCATCAGATACATGCCACCATCACATGCTGTATATGCGTATAGACGGTCAGTCCATCACATGCTGTAAATTTATGTGTCCATAATTTTAAGGTTCTCCCCCACCCGGGACTGTCCATCAGATGCTGTATTTTCTAACCATTATTTTCCCAAACATCTTTTGATGAAGCTATGCTGTAAATTTGTGTGTCCATGAATTTTAAGTTTCTCCCCTACCCGGGACTGTCTATCAGATGCTGTATTTTCCGACCATTATTTTCCCAAACATCATTTGATGAACTCCCGTCCCCCCGCCAACCCTTAGGTTCGTCCGTCCATCACATGCTGCCCCCGCCAACCCTTAGGTTCGTCCATCACATGCTGCATATTTATGTGTCCAGAATTTTTAACCATCATTTCTTGGAAAATAATTCCACAAACGTTGATTTTTATTGCTTGACGGTAGGCTGGTGGTAGGCCAAGAAACCTACTTCACGTAGGCCTAACGGTACAGTATATCAGATGTGTCTAGGCCTACACCAGGTCCGACGGTGTCGCCCAAAGAGAAGCCTACATTACGTATGTGTCTAGGCTAGGCCTAGGTACACCAGGTCCGTCAATCTTAGCCGTTAAAGT
>NW_022686478.1:412311-420339 GCF_011630105.1 Anneissia japonica
CGTTTACTGACAGTCGCGAAAACAACATAAAGAACTTTTCTAGGCAGCTCGCGACAGAAACAAAATGTCGGGAAAGTTTGACCCGACGCATGCGCAAATCAAATTTTCGACTAAAAAACGACTGAAAACTGGTGGTAGGGGGTATATGTTTCATCGCCTACAGCTTACATTTTTCATCTAACCGAAAAAAACAAACATTTCTTGCACAATTGCATGTCAACCAGCAACTATCAAGCACAATGTATACCTGCCGCTATGCACCATTTCGGAGCCTATTTGTTTACAAATATGCTGACCTCTTTTGGTGTCACATCTCATACACACATTTTACATGCGAACCATTAAATTAGTTCCATGTGACCTAAGGTCACAAAGGAACTAATAAAAATATAACAAATAACATGAGACACGACCCATTGTCTATATTATTAGAACACTTCTCATTGGGTAACAAAGTCGTAATTTTTCATTTTTGTCAAAAGTGTCTATAATGGTGAATTATGGTTTAGGTTTTTTTTAAATAAAGTTTCAAAAATTTCTATGTGGAAAATGTAGTTGATTACCAAAGGTTACAATTTTTATTTTGAAGACTGCATGGTCTAGGAAGTGTACATTTTTTTATGGGGCAACTTTCCAAGGGCTGGTTTTCTGGGGGCGAGTTGACTGCCAAAGAGTGTTGCCAAAGTGCGAGCCAGCGTGTTATTTGATCACAAGTGCGAGACATCGCAAGTGTGAGCCAGCGAGCCATGATGTCACAACAATAGATACGAGACGTTAACGAGTTGTGCGAGGTATCGGCTGAGATTTGTGGAGTACAATTCAAAAAACAACTATAGGTCTAATAATGAATTATTGTGATGTTAAATAGACAATGTTAGCTATCAAGGAGCGATGTTGTTTTTCATTGGGACCTTCGTCCCTTCAAGGCTAGGCCTATACCATCCTAGCTAGTCTAGGCCTAGAGTAGGATAAGGCTAGCGCGACATGCGGACATTGGTAGGTGTTGGTTAGTCTACAAACGTTGCCTAAATAATTGATTTTACCCGGCATAATCGAAAGAAGGAAACTCAGCTTTTCAGTCGTCTTAAGCCCTTGTTCTTTGACAAACTATGACCTTTCAGAGGTCAAATTGTTGTCAAGAATATGAATTGGCTGCTTCGCAGCAATCAGATGTTGTATTACTATATCAAAAAGAAATGTTAAATGTAATTACTTGCCTTTAATTGTGATTAAATGATCTCCCCTTTCATTTCACTTTCATTCATTTATCAAACATGCAACATGACAATCACCATCGCTATGCATAATCATCACCATTTTATGCACAACCATCAACATCATATGTTGGAATGATCAACATTTCATAGTAATCATAATCATCATACATGTAATGTGACGATGAAGATGGTGAACTCTGGCAACAACTTTATTTTCAGGTTAGAGAATGGTTAAATGATATTTGTGCGGTCTTTTCAAAAAGGCTTAACCGAAATCTTCATAAATAAAAAGAGTTTAAATGTGAAGAGAAAAGAATGATTAAAAATAGTTAATTATTAATTGCTCCATACGATAATGAAAATGTGGTCAGAGCTTCATGAAAGGGTCATAACAACATCATCATCAATGCAACACATCCTCACCTGCCATCCCTTATCTGCTGTTCTATAATACGGGTAAGTTTTGGTAATATATGCGTAGATACCGCTGAGCGTCAGCTGTTTGTCTTGCATTGACGTGATGGCCTGGACAATCAATTGTGCATATGAGTACGGAGGTTTTGTGTCCTCTCGCGGACTTCCCATGTCTGCACCAGATACAGGACTCTCAGATTTGTCCTCAGTGGCCGCCGCAGCTGCAAGCGCTACTGCTCGCAGGTCGGGCGTGAGGCTTTGTTTATGGTTCATGCCTGAACGTGGACTTGTGGGACAAGAGTTCACAGCACTGTGGAGAGAACAAACATAATTTAGTATACTATCAATTCAATCATTTGTTTTTGCAAACGCACCGAAAATGGATTGTCAATAGTGATGGACCAAAGGACCAAGCTGTCGACGCTCAGCAGTGCCACAAGGCTGACTGTGTTAGGACGGCCTGCTTACCTACATTAACTTTGCTTATATACAGAAAAAAAACTGATTTTTAGAAACTTATATTTACATGGTGAAGCAAAAAATCCCAAGAAATACCTTATCGTTCCTGTGGGTGATGGCAGAGGACTTCCAAACTGGACATCCGGAGGTGGTATGTCAATTTTCAGAGGTGGTATTCGTTTCTTGGTTGGACTCTTATTTTTTGGTAGTGGTAGTGTTGCTGAATTCTCATCAACGTATGCTTTAAACATTACTTTAATATTTGTACTAGGAAAACGCAACAGACATCTAAAACAAAAAGGAAAATTAGTGATATACATTTTTAATGAAATAAATTTCTTATTTAACAAAAAATTTTTCCTAAGATTACAATATAAATAAATGGCCTGGTTTCTTTTTTTTCCTTGAGTAAGTACAGTTCTAGGTCATACTGTACATAGAGCAAAGTGGTTGAAAAAATAAAGGTCTTTTGTATGGCTTTATTCAAAGGTTTCCTTTTCAATCAAATGTGTTGTAACTCTATCAATAGAAGTGAACTCAATTCAAAGGGTTTTATCAATCACACACCAACACACTCGGTACCTAGTGTAGTCATTTAGCGGACTTCCGTTTCATAATATTTAAAGGATTGTTCAATAATATCAATATTTTCTAAAAAGTAAAGCGAGAAAGAGCTTATATTTGATGTCAATGGCTTAAAATAAAATACAACTTTATATTTGACCTGTTAGTGAAAATTTGACCTGCTGTGAAAATAGTATTTTTATTTATTTTTAGTATGTCTGATGCTGTCCAGAAATATCCGAATAAGTAAGCTTTATTTCTTCCAAATGCAATCAAAATATTAGTAAGCATTTATCAATCCAATTACAGTACTATAAACTGTTTCACACTGTACATTAACATCTTATTTATGAAAACACAATATGATCTCAAGCTACATGTAATTTTTCACCTCACCTGCAATATTATATTTTTGTCTGCCTAGATACTTTTGACAAAAACTAAATGCTAAGTGTCTTACACTGACGATTAAGAGAACAATTTTGCTGTACAAGGCATAACTTTCTTTCTTTATTCCACACTATTTTACTGTTACTTAGTTAACACATCTTTTACCTTTAATTGAAGTGTACACTTTCTCTTTGAATGCATTTTCTTTCCTACTCTAAATGTAATCTCTCCTTCCTTACCCACCCTACCCCACCTTCCTTTTACTGCACCATTCTCCTCAGTGGCCATCTTTAGCCTGTGACCGCACTATGTACTTGCTCCAACAGTAGTATGCGAGTAGTATAGTATACAAATTTTAATAAAATTCATATTTTCATTGTGATCACTTTAAATACACAGTACATGTACTGAGTCTGTGAATCTAGTACCTACCTTATGCACATTATTAGGTTTCAATTTATGTTAACTTGCTTATAAACCCTAGTCAGATCCCTTCAACTTTCAATATCATTCTTACTGAACAGTACAATATTACAAAGCTATAAGTTGGAATTTCCTGCCATTTCCCATCCACACATCAGTACAGCTCAGTCGATAACATTCATCAACACATTCTGCTTTCACTACGTACAAGCTCACTTGGATACAGTAGCTCCACTGAGAATACATATGATGACATCACAAATTTGATTCCAAATAAGGAGTTTCAAAGTGGTACAAGGGCACACAACCACTCAATACATTACACAATGATGAATTACGCTAAAACACAGTGAAGAAAATAGTGCTGCAAATCTATGGACACTTACCAGTAATGGAGATTTCACTTCCTATATTAATACTCTCAGAATAAACAGAGTAAACAGGGTAGCTTCATTTTGCTTTATTGTCAATATATCTGCATATTAAATCAGTAATGATCTTAACTCTCCTTTGAAAGTGTATATTTTAGTTAAATGCTCACTTCATATTCCAATAATGACAATATATATTTTTTTAAACCATGACATCTAAAAAATACTAATAGGAAAAAGAAAACTTATATTCACGATAAGTTTTTAAATTTTTTTTTCCTGAATAAACGTTTTCACTTTTAAATTATTTTAAAATGTTAGTACTTTGTGGTTTCATTATCAGAGGCTTTTTAATTACAGTACAACCTAGTACAATACTGTAGAACCTTGATTATACATACGGTATGGGACCGGAAGGCATACGTAAATTGTAGATTCGTAAAATTAATGTTGGGTTAAATTTGTGACCTTTGACCTAATACATACGCAACACTCAATAAACATGTTGTGAACGAACGATGTTCATAGGCCTACAACTGGGCATGTCCTATAGGCCCAGGCCTATGAAAATAACCATGTGTTTAGCGTTTTTACTCATTTACGATATCAAAATAAAACCATGTGTCTAGTGTATTAATTCACCACTTATATCTTTTATTTAACTAAAGAACATAAAAATATTGCAAGATTACCTATACGACAAAGGTATAACTTGGGAATTCCCCTTCATGGCTATTCTAAACAGAGCTGCGATGTTTTCTGGGCCTGCTGAGACAAACTAAAACCATGTGCACTGAAGAGGGCGAGACAACCAATTAGTGTTCGCATGTGAAATTATGCCTACCCAGCTTAGTAAACTTTGTGTAGAATAATTAGCCAGTGTCAGTAGCATATCTAGCAGTCTTAAAATTTTTTAGGGTGGGGGGGGGAGAAGGTGATAAAAGGGAATTGGGAGGGCTTGATGATTAGGTAGGGGGTGCTTAGCTCGCAAAGTAAGGTGATTTTGAGGTGATTTTTAACTACAGTACTTAAGGGCGATTTTTTGGTTGGGGGGAGGACTATTGGACATGGTTAAACTCTCTAAATTTGTATTGTTATTTATTCAAAGTATGTACAATGTGTCAACAATGAAAAGTTGAGAAAGTTATGAATTCAAGCTTAATCCACAAACGTTAACAAAATGATATTATTATAATATATTTTGTCTAATTTTGTAATATATGTAAATTTAAAAACTCTCCCAAACAGCTACACTCACTGTCAACAACATTATACTGAAGTATGTTATTGATATTACTAGGTTAACGAGTGAAGTTATATAGTAGTTAGCATACAATTGCTATTTTGTACATTATTGTAGTATTTTTTAAACCCTAAATATACAGAGCTGTAATAAATCTCTTGCGAGTGGTTCTGGGCATGCTACTGTACCCCAGTCAGCACAGTACTTCCACTCCTCTTTGGAACTGGTTCTAGGTTGTACACCTTGCAATATTCTGAGATTGTTTTTTAATTCTAACCATTCAATTTTAGAAACCTAAATGCGATACAACCTGATTTTTTAAAAAGTTTTTATGACGATCAATGAAGTGTCTTTATCTTTAACCAGAAATTCTGTTATGTGCAAAAGCTGTATTTCATATATAAAATAGGAACCATTCTAACAAATGAGACAAATTTAAAGACAGTAATTGTGAGGAAGTGTGCCTGAATTAGAATGAAGGACATACCATATGATATTCAACACACATCTTACAAATAAATACTGTTTACATACTATCAATGTAACCTTTGACATTTGGCAGTGTTCATGCATGATTTGCCCAGGGTACTAAATTTGTAAGATCTGTTTCTATTTGTAAAACATTATTAAAAACGGAAGTTGCATAATTACATTTACTTTTAGCCTGTTTTTTTTTTTGCAGATTGTCATCAGAATTTAGCATATTCGGCTGTTAGGTCCCGACTAAATTAATTAAACCTGGGTCTCTACTTTCGGAGGGTCACATCTTGACATGGACGAACTTGGTTTAGGATGTATGCGGCAGAGTTGAAGCCAATATTGGAGGGTTGGATTTTAAACAAATTTTGATTCTGGGCAGCTTTAATTTGATTATTGCTTAAATCTTAGATCTGTACAAGTCCATAAAACCCGGGGTTTTACACTTCCTGTTCTCAAGTCATGTAACTTAATCCTTGAACGGAGTTCATCTGACCAATCAGAAATCCCTTATCATCATACTGACCAATCAGCCTCCTCACTGCAATATATTGTCATCAGCTATAGAACATAATTAAATTTCCTACTCCAGGGAATACCACGGAACATAAACATACATTTGAAACTTTCTGCCAAGTGAAAGCTAAATAGGAACCATCTAAATTTTAACTACATTAGCTGGTAAACCTTCATTTATTTTAGACACTGCAATTGGGAATCAATTTGTATTTCTATAAATTTACAGTGCTTCTTATATAAAATTGAATTTTCATCTACTGACTGCTACTAGGTATCACAACGGACATACACTGCATAACCACAAAACTGATAACAGTGTACAGATTTCACAAATTGTACAGATTTTGTTTCATAAATTTTCTCATTTCTAATTTGAAATCGATATTAAAAAATATGTATGGAAACATTATTGTAAATATTTTCATGTGTCTATCATTTCATAACCCAAAATAATAATATGAAAAAAACGAATTTAAAGTGAACCATTATCGCCGTGTTGTGCGGCCGTCGGCAGAAAATTCGAACGCGACTAAAATGATGCAAGCTTTTTCAGTGAGCTGTCGCGATTTCACCCTTTTCACAACCAATGTGTTTTTAACATAATAAAGTAGTCCGTAAATTAAGCTTTAATTTAATATAAAAATCGCAATTTATTAATAAAAATTACAATCAAAACGTTTGCAACAATTTTATTCGAACAAATATTCATCTGAAACGATCGATCTTTATATCATTTGAATGAGAATTTTATAGTGATTCCAAAGGTAGCAATATCATTATAGTCACGAGCGTAGTGATTTCGTGAGCGATGCAAAAGTGAACAGTCCCCAGACAAACATGTGAGTGGAACGACCTCGACATCAACGTGTGACGTTTTGACAGATGGAACATCATGGTGCCGATCGGAGGGCCACTGCAGAAGAAAGCGAACGTGATGTTGGAAAACAAACTGTTATTGAAAATGAATTAGGTAAGATTATGCCAAATTATGTTATTTACCAACGATCAGCGTTTATTTTATAATCGTTTACATTATTTGATTTTATTAGGGGTTAAGTGAAGTTCGACGAACCGTCTAGTTAAAACTTCAGGCCTACGCAACCGCGGTTTGCACTGTACATAATGCTATGGCACCGTTTTATAATCGGTTTAAATGTTTCTTTTACGTAGGTATTGATATAAATTTAAAACTTAGTTAGCTGTTATAAATATAATGTTATTATTTAGTGTTTGTATCGAAGAATGTAAAAATTGAATATGGAAATACACCGTAAAAATTGAATAAACTTTGTTGACATATGGTACTTCGATCGATCGCCAGGCTAGGCTGCACCATTTCAAATTTGGGGTGACGTATTAAAAATAAATATTTTTAATATGGTTTTAACATTATATCTGCCGATTTAGATTATTTCGAAGAATGTTTAATTGAATTATAATATCTTATTTAATAATTTTACTTTAATCCAAAAGGCACATTTTTATCTATCTGTTTTGAATTTAATTGTAAACCCTAATTAATAAATGGTACAGTATTTCCTAAATCATCATCCAAATATAATTATTCAGTATATTACTGTATTGTATTGCTTCCCTAAAAGGATCCAGTAAATGATAATTTAATATTATTGTCTTATGATTTTTTATATAAATAACCGCATCTTTGTAAATTAAAATATAATTACCGTACTGTATATGTATTCCTTTCCTATTGTGTTGTTTGTACAGTGATCTGTATTGTTTGTTGTTTGGGTTTTGATATTGTGTATGTACAAACCATCTTAAATGGATTTGTTTCAGACACCATTTAAAAATACAGAAACTTCATTTTTTTTATTTCAATTTTTTTTTAAATAATCACAGGTTTGCAATCAATGTGAAAAATTGAAGAAAACTGCATCCAAGAAAGCTGAACTTGATGCACGATGCACTGCTTTCAACTACAGTACTC
>NW_022686478.1:420518-429625 GCF_011630105.1 Anneissia japonica
TGAAAGACTTTAATTTTATTTTAGCTTTTTGGCATTTTTCACTCTCGGACATTGGTCATATTTACCTAATTTGCATATTCAAAAGGCCCATATCTTAAAATATATTATGAATTATCTTGTGAAAAAAATTAGACTCACTCTACTCATAGATGTTAGTAAGTTTGCAAAGTTTCATGCATATTCTTTGTTTAGTTTTAAAGTTATGCCTGGCCAAAATGTGACATTTGATCATATTTTGCGATTTCCCTGCCAACAGTTTTTATCGCTTTTTAACAAAATGCGTATTTTGGTAAAGCATATTTGAGATATAAAGCATTGTATGCAGTATTTTTTATGGGATATTGGCAATAAATATCATGGACAATGGCTAAATGGAATTTCAGATGGTTTTCTTGTGTATTTTTTGTTTTAAAGGATGTTTAATATGACTTTTTAATCATTTCTGTATATTACGGACAAACCAATAAAATTTAACAGAATAGGGAGTTAAAATTTTTGGTTGTGATACCTACTGCTACAGTACAAACCTCATATGACACTGCATTAAAACACCAAACAAAACTGGATCCAACCTCATATAATTAATTACTATACAAAGAATTAATGTTTTAACACTTCCATATTTCATAATTTTGATTTAATAAGTATAATTAATTCTCAATTGTTTGGAAAACAAAGTTTCTGAACAATTAATAAATCATTTGAAACTTTGAATGGAGTTTATAAAAATTAATTTACCAGCCATAAATGACATTTTTAGAAGTAATGTAATGTAGTTGGATTTTAATTAGCACTTTATACCAAAGTCTTGAAGTGCCTAGGGTGTGGACTAGCTCATACAATAACTTGATGCTCCCATTCATAAGCAATTATCAGAATCTTGAGAGAATGGAAGGAAAGAAAAAAAAAATAAACAAGGAAATGACGTAAAAGAGACAGTGGACCTTTCTTCTTTTTCGTTCAAACAAAATGAACAATCAGAATAGAGCCAGGACCACACACTTTTCTTAAAACACATACGTTGTTCCACACAGAGCATTGGGATTTAACTGATGTCATAGGCTTATTATGACGTCTGAAGAGATGAGTTTACATTGTTGAGCCATCTAATTGCAAGTAGGACATTTACTGTAGTTGAGTCTTCACTTATTTGCCAAACATCAGAATTGATGAAACATGGATTAAAGTTAGGTGGGGTTGAGTAGCAAATTTTATGTCTATGGTACCTCTAGATGGCCATGAATGGCATTATCTCTCAGACTCTATTTCTAAAAGGTTTTCATAACTTTAGAAGGAAAGGGAAAGACCAGGACGGCAATACACCCGAGTCCAAAATCGTCATTGAAGGCATGGATAAACTACTATGCACATGTGTACAAACACGTAGTCACTGGCCATGCTGTCTTCAACATACTTCTTCAATTAGCTTCCTGTTGCTCATTCATACAAAAAATGATTCATTCTTGTCCATGTATCTTCCGTTTTCAAACTTCCAGAGGGATACACAAGGCTATTGAACTTAACAGTGCGCTAAGACCAGGATGCTCTTCATAAATATTATTGTTAGAAATAACTAATGTAATTACATATTTAGGACATTTAATAACAAATTGATTTATTAGGATATAAAGCTACATACTAATCTATTTAATTCACAATAGTACTAATTAATAAAGAACATTTGATTTTGACATGAAATTATAATCAGCTAAAATATTTTAATTTTTTAACATTCAAATATCAATTTGACAACAAATTTATTGACAAAAAATAACACAAGTACACTAATAATTTATTTCATTTTATTTCCAGGCAAAATCAGTATAAGATTACAAAAAAGCGAACTTAACCACTATCTAAAAGGTTCTCCAGAGAACATTAAAAAAACAGACAAAAAATTACAAACACAAACAAGGTGAATAAAATTCAGCATATCATTCCATAAATAAGAAAATAATGAAAAACAGAAAATTAAAAAAAATTAAAAGGAATCTTTGAATTAACAATGTACCTGTAGTATCAATTGAGGGTGACACATTGTGACAAACAACAAAATAACATTAATACTTTACCGGCCATAAATAATGCAAATTTATGGACTTGACCGATTTTGTCAGGACCTTTGACATGTTTTAAGGTCATAGCCATAGAATCCTCATATCTCCACAACCACTTTTGGTAGAGTCAATTACAGTGTCAACTTGTTAGGAACATTTATGTTTCTATTTTATTTAATCAAAAGGTTTCAAAATCAAAATTTAATTTAAAAAAATGACCGGAAATGCCATTCTGACCTTTGACATGTTTCCGTATACATACCTACTGTAGAGACTTGATTGTGATTTCAAATTATTCATTTACACATGTTTCTGTTTACTTGATTGGAACCTTTGTTAAAGTAAATATGGCAATACTGACCATTGGCCAATGTTACAAGATATGTGTATACAGTATGTGTATATGTGTATGTATGTATCGTCGCTCATATCATGAACTAACACAATCAAAGTAGATTGTGTTAGTTCGTGAAATCACAGTAGTGCGTCAAAACGAGTGCGTATTGGTGGTCTTAGATCCGTAAAATATCGTACGGGCCTCTGTAGTCTAAACAGCTTGACGCTTGCCAAGATAGCGAGTGATTGTAGGTTCGATTCCCACCACAGACCCTCTTTTTATACTAATAGTGTATAACTTTCATTGATGAACTATGTTTGATACGATTTATAACATCATGTTCCCTTATATTTGAGTACTGCATTGTTGTCTATTTGATTTATATGTTGTTTGTGTTCCCAGTTTCTGTCTAAATATATATAAATATATATATATATATATATATATATATATATATATATATGTAAAAGATCAAAAATTACTTTTTTTTTTAGAATCAATTGTGCCAGCCAAATATTTGTATCCTACTTTACTTTATGAGTATAAATCTATAATAAAAGGCAAATTGGGGTTTGTATGTCCAGGATTTTCTCTTTGGTTACTGAACCGATTTCAACCAAATTTTCACTCAAATGTTGAGATTAATACTGGGCAGGTAATAGGCTATGTGGTGTTTTTCAAAATCGCGTTATTTATTAATAAAAAATTGATGAAATTAGTCCCGGTTGGCACTTTTTCACAATGTAATTTCAGAAGGATGTATACACGTAAACAAAGTAGCTCCATATATTCATGCCTCTTTCAGTGTTTTCTCACAGATATGAGCCACTATGTCTTTCTCAATATTTATATGTTATTATTTTGTATCGCTACAATTTTCAATTATTTACAATTACAAATACATCCAGTCAATTATATCACACACGTAGTAATATACTTATGACCGTCACATATCGTGTCAGCGGCCATCTGCCTGTGTTACTGTGTGGGTCGTCAACAAACACCTATGTTCTTGACAGGGAGACGAGAGTCTACACTGCCGACAATCAAGGGAAAACAAAAACAAGATAACATGATTTTCATTGGAATGTGAGTACAGTATTACATTATTAATATTTAGTTCCAAAGTACGAGTTATAGCCTATAGTTTAACTTTCCAACATTCGATTTTTCAGGCCTGTCTTAACCTACCTGACCTAGGCCTAGCTTAGCCTAACTACAGGCCCAGGCACTCACTAGGCCTAGCCTAGGTCTAGGCCTAGGTTAGGCCTCGCAACACCACACAATATCACAAACAAGTGACACAACACCACACTGGCCATGGATAGCCAATAACGATCATTGCCATGATCATCGCAGGCATCTTATTCTAGCCCATTCTATGTTAAATGCTTCAAACACCAAATATACTGTAGGCCCCTAGGCCTACACATTATTTCCAGTGACTGCCAATCCAACATTAGGCCCTTTTAGAAACCTCTACCTATAGTAGGGCTAGGCTACGTAGGTGCCTAGCCTTGGCCTAGGTCCTGTTTATAGTATACACTGTTTATAACCCACACAGGGTCATTAATTCATATGACGTTAATATAAGGGTTACCTTCCCCATTGATTGAGTTAGTGGTAGTTGCCGCACGACATTAACCTTAACTTTAACATTAGTACCCAACATGCAACACGATAGCTCCGCCACTTTTGTAAACAAATCGAAAACATGCATGGGCAAACCTATAACTAACGTACGTTGAGCACTTAAAATCCTAAAATTAATGTACTCCGCAAAGCAAGATGAATAAATTACACAGTATGTTACATAATAAACAAAAGTTAAACGCAGAAAGTAAGTGATATAGATACAAAACATAATTATTATACAGTACGCAAGTCAAAAATTTAGTATAATAAAAGTAATCTGTAGCAACAATGGCAAAATAAATTATAGAAATGAAGAAAATCTACTCCACAAAAGTAAACTGTAAATTACAAAAAAAGAAATTTAAAATATTAATAAAACAAAGCCAGAAAACATTAAATTAGTGATTTATGCAATGTTATACTATTATACTTGGTTTTCATTAATTATTAATACAAATTTAGTCCTTGAAAATACTTTAATTGATAGAAGACTACATCAGGGCTTAATCTATTTTTATTCCCTTCCAAAGGACAGGTACACAGCTAGTGTATATATATATATATATCATGGGCATAGCAGAGGAGGTATTAAGGTATTAGACTAATACCCTCAAAATTTCAAATATATGTTTTAATGATCTCCCTGTTTCTACTAACAAAAACAGCAAAATTTAGTATTATTATGCAGATTTTAAATTAAAATTAACCTAGTTGGCATCTCATAGAAAGGGTATTAGAAATGACGTATCTTGGGAGATTTGGCGCAGTTGAACTAAAACACAGAATCGTTTCTATTGTTTTTTTTTTTACTTTTAGTAGATAAATAACCTCTACAGTGGCGGATCCTCTTTGTTATAGGGGAGAGGGGTGGGGTGAGGGAAGACTATGCAGCAGTCAAATAACGAGTGTGCCATGAATCATTTAGCTAAGAGTTGGGGGTATGTTTACTTTAGCTTGGAGACACATGCATATGCCCTGTTCTGTAGTGGTAGGAGACGCTACTAGTGACAAATGATCTTACTGGAGGTAACGTCTCACAATCCCACCCCCTCCGGCCCCTCACCCTCCTCCTCCTATCCGGCTCCAGTAACTAATACCTCCGCTACTACAGTACCGGACAGTTTTATTGCAAAAATTCAACGCATTCAACCCGTTGCGTTTTCATTGACAACGCGTTGGCGTTTTCGTTGGCGTTGTCGTTGAAACTGTTGACATCGTTGAGAGCTCAGAAATAGTTTATTCTGAAATCCAACGCAAAGCGTTGAATTAACAGTTACTGAATAAACACATGTACAAAACAGACGTTTGTTTATTACGAACTAACATCGTAGTAAAGAAATAACGTGGTCTCTTATACACATCTTACTAACTAACCACTCTGTCCCTTTACAGACTGCATGAATTAAGCATCATTTCAACGCAACGCAACTCAACGCAAACGCAACGCAACGACAACGGGTAAAACGCGTTGGGATTTTTGCAATACAACTGGCCGGTACTGTATTCAATTAGACTGACTTGCTAATTTATTATATTTCTTGTAATTTAGATTGTCTACAGACAAAATTAGACCAAATTAAGCCTTGTGACATGGGTCAACGGTCAGTATCGGCATATTTGTTTTAAAAAGTTAACCAATCCAGTAAACAGGAACATGTGTAAATGAATAGTTTGAGATCACTACCACTGCCAGTATGTATAGTATGTACAGTGTTACGTCACGATAACTTTTACTACGCAAAAAGGGTTTAACCGGATGCCATTTTCCTCACTGACAAACCATTGATGCCAATTTCTAACGGAATTATTAAGTTGTATCACCTTACTTTTTCTTTGTAAATTTTAATTGATGATTAAATGTGTGTTCAATAAATAATATAATGTAAGCTTTTGTGTTTTTAGTACATTTTGATGGTAAAATATTAGATTTTAAATGCCTATTCCAGAACTAACGTCCATTGACAACAGAGAGCGCCACCTGGCATCATAACGACATGACTGTGGTACTCTATAGGGATAGGCAAATGCATTGAAACATGACAAAGGTCAGAACAGCATCTTTGGTCATTTTTAGCAAACTTTTCTATTATTCCAAATAGATTAAGTTCTGTGTAGGTAGACCTAGATGTTTGATTTCACTAAATTTGACAATTTTAGGCCTACTGTAGGTAGAGCTACTGATTTCCTAGACACTGAATGCAGGCACCAGTGTGCCAAAAGAATGATGTAATCTTATATTCCGTATTTGGAGAAATGGGCGGACCGAAATAAACAATTTCAACCAATCAAATATTCATATTTTTGGAGCCACGAAACTGAGTCACTCGCGTCGACTAGTTAGGCATGACTAAAAATAGTCCTCCCTAATAAAACGGGCCTAAAATATTTAGAATAGACCCTAGTAAGACTAATTTTGGCAATGGCACAAACAATTAAGCATAGACTAGATGGCATACCATACAAATACAACACTTTAACTTTCCAGGAGGATGGCTCAGAAGTAGTAGGCCTTGCCTAGTAGAGGCTTGGCCTATTTTTAAGTTCTTACTTACAGAGGCCTACCTTTTTAACAATATTCTACCGTAAAGGCCTAAATCTGTGTAGCAGCTAGCGGTAAGGTTCTATAAGTATAGCTTACTACGGTTATCAGTCTATAGTCGTTCTCAGCAGGCCAGAACTATATACTAACTGTTTTAATTCAAGTAGGTAGGTAGAAAGGAGCTGGTGGCTTGTCTTAGTCGAGACATCCGCACCTTCAATTTTGAAAATATTAATTAATATGCATGAAGTAAGCGAATCATGTGATTTACAAAATCAGTCATGCATACGATATCCCACATCAAATTTGATGTGGGAAATCATTTGCCCAGGCCCTAATCCGAAAAAAAAAAGAAATCGAGTATGGGGCGCCAATTAAATTAGGTATGGCACGCACTAAGTGCAATAAAGAGTGAGTAACCCAAAATTAGGGCCTGGAACCCAGGCTACTGATTTCCATGTGTTAGTATTACTAATTATTGTTATTGTTACGGTAAATGAAAATTTGTTTTGACATTTCATTTCTGTCAGTTTTCGTTTATACTAATATGCTGGTTTACCATTGGCCCGCTGGTGTAGCGACAATTTTACTAGTACGTCATTGACTCAGGCCTTAGCTAAGCCTAGCTAGTTTACCATACATAACGGAGCAGGCTAGCTAGAGCCTAGGCTTAATTACAAACTAATAATTTAGGCCAGGATGTGGTACAGAATCTCGGAATATTCAGCACTCATACACAAACTACACAACGTAATTTTCTGGTTACTGGATGTTTAATAAATCGTGGCCAGAGTGATTCACAGCCAACAGGAAAACGGATGGCATTCCAAGGAGAGGAGAGCCTATTTGTGGCAGACCTAAGCCAAAGGAGGAATAAGTTGAAATTTTCAAAATTGCGTTTTGTACATATTATGAAACTAGACATTATTATCTTCAAAATGCAAAAAAAAATCACTTTGAAATGATAGTTTATGGCGAAGTTTTGGGCAATCAAAGTTAGGATACTTGGTAAGTGTATTTTGAGAAAACTGGCTTTGAAAATCAGATTTTATGTCTGTACGCTAGGACAAGCACGCTTAAGCCTCAATTGCACTGAATTTATTTCAGTAAAAGTAACTGTCTTGTCGGTAAGTTTGACCGAAAAAATCCAGTGCGGATAGTCCCGCTCGGTTAACTTGACTGTCGCCGCCGGTTAGTTTTCGGGAGTGAAATTTCCTACCGAGCTACTTTGACCGGCCTGGAAAATCCTATGCGAACAGCCACAGGTCGGTTAAATTAGGCCTCGCTAGGCCTGAAATATCGGAAGGAGAAATTCTAAGCTCTCATGATGTTGGCCTAGTCAGTCGAAGGAACAGAAACAGATCACGACGGCGATTTGCTTTGATCAGATCAGTGTTACATGTGAGTACGGGTCATGTTACGGGTCAAAATGTACCGCCCTCAAATAGTTAATTTTACACTACTCGGGAAAACTAACCAAGTTGAAAAGTCCAAGTGCGATTGACGGTAACATTTACCCTAGAAATGTTTACCGTGATGACGGTTACATATTCCTAAAATTTAATCCACTGCGATTGAGGCTTAAAATATCATTTTTAGAGCATTTATCGATTATAAATCAGAGAAAAGTAAATGTAGGATGAAAGTTAGATGTTTAGGGGGAGGGGGGCGGGGGAAATGTCTCAGACGAGAGCAAAGTGGGTGTGGTCTGGTGTCGATCAACATGTTTCGAAAGTGGTCCAGCGTGCGGATCCCTAAAAAATATGTGTTTTCGAGATTAAAAAAAAATCTAAAAAAATGACCAATTTCACGTTTGTGCATTTATTGGAAAACTGCCTGTGCGACTTATCCCTCCTTTGGCTTGGCTCTGCCACATTTATGAGATAAAGACTAGGCATAACGTAGTTAGGTTGCCCTATACTACTGATATGTATAACTACGCTAGTGCTACAGTAGTTCTACTAGGGAGTTATTGGTTCTAGGTTCTACTACTGTCATTTCAGTGGCCTTGTTTATACATAAACGTTAAGGTAGGTAGGTAGGACTATTCCTAATAAAACTGTAGGGCCTATGTAGGTAGAAATATTTGGCTAAACTTCGACCTATCTAGTGTATCTAGGGCTTAGGCCTATGCATTATACAGTTCAGTTAATAAAATGTCTGGCAAGTGGGGACTCTTATTTTCGGCCTGCAGCTGGACTTGAAATATTCCCTATGATAAGGTCTACTGTAATAAATATGCATTTTTCATGAATCGTTATACGTTATGTTAAAAATTAATAATACTGGTAAATATAAATAAATAAGAAATATGTTACAAAAATTTAAATATAAAAACCAACATATATTATTACAGTAAGGGAGCGTCGCCAAATTATCCTACCGCGGTAAAGGAGATTTTCCTGCGGTAGCAAGGCTAACTGCGGTAATGAGCTATAGCAAGATTTACTCAATGGAGCGTGTCTTGACTACCGCGAGCTACCACGAGCTACCGCGAGCATGGAGTATTAATTATCCAATGCCCAAGGCAAGGTTTTTC
>NW_022686478.1:429631-430057 GCF_011630105.1 Anneissia japonica
CAGTCAGCTGGGAAAGTTACCGCGAAATACCGCGGTAGCTCGGAAATACTAGCCTAGGCCAGAAATGAAATAAATTTGAAAGAACTTTGATTAAAAGAAGCTAAAGAATAAATAATCAAAAATTAAGCAGATGCAATAGGCCTAGATAAGAAATGGTAAAGTGAAAATACTTACATATAACGCCAACGGCCTCCTACACAGTAATACAAACAGTAGGCCTAGACCTACCTAGTGTGTAGGCCTACTACAGCCTAAGCTAGTGCAACAAACTTTTAATGTGATGATGTGCAAACCTGGCCTACTACATATTATTACTAATAATACTGCCTAGGCCTAGTACATACTGTTACTTTTTCATGAACGGAAGAAAACTGTTTGAAATAGGCATACTCAGTATACCACCAGTTGGCATTACTGCAAATTGCC
>NW_022686478.1:430531-434286 GCF_011630105.1 Anneissia japonica
ACCGAGACGTTCCGAGATTTTACAAGGATATTACACGGAGGTACTTTCACACGTGCCGTAAAATGTTACTTTTGATTACATTTTGTTACATTTGGTAAGATTTTTGTACGTGTGAATCGGGTATTAGTATTATGTTCAGTTAGGAGGAGTTGAGTTGATGATCGAAGAGTCCTTGCTGGTATGTATGCTGATAGCAGATTTGAGGCATAGGTTGCAAATGATTTATTAATGGCCTTGTACTGTAAGTCAGAAGTGCTATCTTGTAATGAATCCTGAGTTTGGCTATGTTCACACACACGGCTGGCTTAAGCCTGGCGTAGCGTACGCCTTTGTGTGTGAACTAGGCAGTGGCATTGTTAACGCCACTCACTACGCCACGTCCTTGGCGTTAAAACGCTACCAGCAGACCCCAGATTAGCTAATGCCACTGAGCTAACGCCAGTGATGCTTGAATGATTTGACCTCATTTCAAGAGATTGACCAATCACGATTGCAATATATTAGCTACTTTGGTCTCTTTCCTGTGCTCCCTATAAATGAAATAGTAAAGGGGTTCTTTTTCTATTACATTTTACTTAGAATGTATATGATTTATTGATTGTGTTTTGTAAGATATTTTAACCTATTTAGACTGTCTATTAAAACCTGCAACACCAACAATGCTAGCTGAAAAATCAAAGTAAAATTGTTCATTTAAAATACAATAATCATATTAAATAATCACTTCGAACAATTCACAGATTCAACTTAAAAGTCTTACTGATGCACTGTTAATTTTACTACAGTTAAGAACCCGTACATTATTTAAAACTTAAAACTATTCACCCATAGGCCTATATTACTACTAATTTAACGCCAGCGTTATATATATATATATATAGCGAACGCTGTTTGTGTGAACACTTTGGAATTTTAATCCGTGAATTAGCTTACGTCTGGCGTAAGCTACGCCAGTCTTACGCCGTGTGTATGAACATAGCCTTTGAATCCTAAGCCTTGGGAGCATAATATTTTTGTTACAAAATATAACTTGGATTTCAATGTTTTTTTTCTGCAATAATAATGTACAGAAGCCAAAATACGAGGTTTGTTAATTGGGAGATTTTTAGTTAGAATCCTGCATACATGAAGCCTAATGAATGGAAGAAAAGTTTGGGCAATGTATTGTATGTCGTCATCACCAGAGCATGTGGTGGAGGAGAAATTTCTCTTATCTTATTGGCTAACATGTCATTTGGAGGCGTGACTTCTTTGATGGACTTACCCAGGCGCGACTGCCGAACTTTGAACTTTAACTTTGTTTACGCAAGTTCATGAAATTCCAACATGGAGTCTGAGAATTGGTAGAAATTTTAACAAACTTTCAACAGAAAAGAACATCGAAATGAGTGTATACTATTGTCCAATATTTTCAAATTAACTTTTGTTGCGCTATTTATATTGGTGGTTTTTGTATTAATTTTTGTACCCCATTGATTACAGTAGCCGGCGAAAACATCGTAGTAGCCAATCGAATGCGCCAGCCGGCTCCTAAATAAACCCTTGATCATAAAGAAAATATCAGTATATAGGCACTGCCAAGAATAAAAGAAAACATTATTTGGAAAGCAAGACTGAAATTAATGAATTACTAGCTCACAGAAAAAAGACATAAATTATTACAAGAGTTGGATGATAATAGTTAACGCAACCAGGCACAAGTCACTTGCAGGAAATAGAAAGTTCAAAGGTCATAACATAGATATGAAGACTGCAGACGTAAACATAAACATTGCCTAGCATTCACTACAGAAGATGTAGAGTACACAGCGATCATGGCTGTCCCATTAAAGGATGTACATTTTAAGCATCCAAACATACTGTACATGGTGCCTCATATTTTTTACATTAACAGTATACTTTACATTCTACAGTAAACAGCCCATTAAATTTGGAAAAAATTTGCCGACCTTAAATTCTCCGAGGTCGGCAGCTTCAGCAATTTTTTACTATCTAGGCCTATATAGTATAAACTACGATTTTTCCGAACGCTCGACCTTACATCGTCATCTACAGATTGCGATTTTGTTAATTTCTCTATTAAATCAATATATTGCTGGTGAAAGAATGGTCGTACTTGTATTAATTTAATAGTGTACTGTAGTATAATACATATGTTTTACATAAGAAAATCGCCGAATAAATTTCGTTTAAGCGTTCGTTTTATTGTTATCTTTGGCATGGGAAATATCACTTTTGTAAAAGCTACGATGTATCATCACAGGCTGCTTTAAAACTGCCCATGCATGTCCTTGCGCATGCCCAGAATGATCTATCAGGGATTTTCCACACATGTACAGTACTTGTCAGTTGTGAAGTCACGATGCGATCATGATTGCGTACGGTAGGATTAGGCCTACAATATGTTGAATTTTGTTGTTTTTAGATAATAAACATTTTAAATATGATAATAATACTGTAAAATGAAGACAAATAATAGATTTAGATAAGCATTACGATCTACGCGGCCCACGTGGCTTCAATTGGGCGATGTTGTAGGCCTTGGCTGGCTAGCGTCATTCCTACCTAGGGCTAGCCTACTAAACAACTAGGCGAGAAAGACAAGACGATTGTACACAAATCGTACGTACTGCATGCCTATTAGAAATAGTTATTGTACAAACAAATCTGTTTTATGAACCACCAATTTCCTTGGTTTGACGACGTAAATGAAATTTAGTGTCTGCTATAGCCTGTTTCAGTCAAAGTTTTTGACTTTCCAAGCAGTTTTTAAAGCAAAGATATCTAGGTCGGCAAAAATTGGCGCCCTGTAGCAATTCTGGCTCGGCAATATGGTCAGCAATTGCTGATTGCCGACGTGAAATTCGTGGGCTGAGTTAAATAGCATTTGCGGTGGTTACGCTTAGATCTACAAAGGTGGTCATGTTCAAGGGTGATTGCTCCGGGTTCTGGGACAAAAACATTGCGTATTATAATTTTTGTAAGGTCTGTAATAGTTTAAATCACAGGTGGGAAAAATGCGGCCCCTGCAGCCCCCACAAATAAACCCTGTAAAACCCTTGTCTGGTGCAGCGGAAATAGTTTTCTTTGCCAACCTGAAGATCGGGTTTTCAATCCTGTGCTGTGCATTTTGCTTGATGTCCTTAACCATCTGTATTGCTTCTCTTCACCCAGGAGCATAAATGGGTACCTGGTGGAATTGCCTGCTCCTGCACTAATTACAGTAGCACCACTTGTGGACAATGACCAGGGGAAAGAAGCGCTTTGTACTGCAAAGGCGCTATATAAATAACAAAATAAAATAATAAAATTATGTGTAAGGCCCACCTAAAATGCCATCTTTGGCTTGAAAACCCCTTGTTGTTAAGGCGTGTTTAACATCTGTAAAAAGCTATATAAAAATTTGGCATAACACAGTACACTGTAAAAAGTATGCAGGTTTTGCAAGTACTGTACACTGGAAACGTCAAGTTTGCTTGCGCCCTGTGTAAAAAAAAAAATTTCAGTTTGGCCCTCCGACTAATCATCTATTTTTTACGTAAAAGGCTGTAGCTTCAGTCCCCAAACAACACTGATGGAGCTTTGCCCTAGGATCCCACAGGGGGCTTTGCTGGCCTTCAGCCTACGCCATTGGGGCCTTGGTCCACTCGACAGTCCTGTATACAGTAGGTATTTTTTATAGTCCTTGGATAATATTGTTTCAGCCATACAGTACAGTCAGGAAATATCGCTTCGTATCTGCGCGTAACCACTCG
>NW_022686478.1:434361-437845 GCF_011630105.1 Anneissia japonica
TATCCTACCTTATTATTAAATCGATCATGTTTTAAAACTGTGTTTAGTTCGCTAGCTGGGTGGGTAACCTAGTGGGCATTCAGTATGTTCGAATTTCGATGTCATTTAGGCTTACGTACGGCCTACATTTTCGCCTATAGAGGAGGAGAGCAGACAGTAGTTATACTGGTAAACTTTCCAATTCGGAGAATTTTGATCTGATATTATTCTTCTGGTAGTAGGAATTTTCTTCTTTTAAATAATACTGATGACAAATCATGTACAAATTATTACGATTTCTACAGATCACGTTGTTTATTGTTTACTGTAATTTGAAGCAGAACAACCTGCAAAGCGATGCAATACTAAATGGAAGTATAGAAATCACTACCTTGCCGAATTAAGGCTACAGTACAGTAACCTGAAATAATATAGCATGTTTAAATTTCAAGTAACAAAATACCATCAAGGTTGTGTCAGTGTTTTATAAACAGAATGAAAGTTCCCACCAGAATCATTTCTTTGGAAGAAATTTTGATTCTATACTAATAACATTCATTAGACATGGCAATGTTTGTGAGAAGAGGCAAACTCTTCCCAGACAGAGTGTTCTCCTTAAGTAGCCAAAAGCATCATGGCTAACAGTAACAATGACAAGCTTTAGCCTACAGTACCGCCGAAACTATTGCAATTTTTTTATGCACGCTGACTTTGTAGATACATCGTAATCTGATATAAACAATCTAAGCGAACCCACGGAGCGAAACGTGTTGTTTATTTGTATGTGCAGAAATACAGCTGTAGTCTTGATTTAGTAAGAAATAATAAACATAAAGGAGAGTTAACGTCCGTTGATTGTAAAATTACCGAATGTCACATGGAAACCCCAATGGAAAATAAAACTCGGCTAGTCGGTTCATCTTGTCAACCACTAAAATCCAGCATCGGACAGCGTGCGCGCCAATCAGAACACAGTAAAGTGTGTTAAAGGTTAACCTCGTGGCAACTGTTTAAAAGCTATGAGTGACAGTGAGTAAAAACGAAAATGCTGTCTAACATGACTAGCCTTAATTCGGCAAGGTAGTGATTTCTGTAGTTCGATTAGTATTGGATCGCTTTGCAGGTTCCGTTTCAAATAATACGGTAAATAAAAACAATGTGATCTTTATGTAGAAATCGTAATAATTTGTACACGATTTGTCATCGATATTATTATTTAAAAGAAAATTCCTACTTCCAGAACAATTATCAGATCAAAATACTCCGAATTGGAAAGTTAACCAGTATAATTACTGTCTGCTCTCCTCCTCTTTGAGAGGAAATGTAGGCCGTAAATGGCATCGAAATTCGAACATACTGAAGGCCCACATAACAAAACAATAAAGTTCTAACATTGTTTATTAGTATAGTAAATTGCAACATTTCTCACGTGTTGAAAGTTGGTAAACTACTGTATATTTCAATATTGTTTACGCATTGTTTATCAGTCCGACGATCCAGCCTACGAACATTGCAAAGCTAATTTAAATAACAATGACTTTCGTAGTGGTTCATACTGTACTGTAGCTACATTCAAAACGTACATACGAGCAGATTAGAAGAGGTTACGCACAGATACGAAGCAATAATTTACTTTTTTGTTTACAAAATCGCTTTAATTGGGTTAATTTTCACTGCGCCTTTGATAATATTTTTTGAATTGGCACGTTATAAATTTCTGCATATTATTATTTTTATTATTATTATAATTCAAGGCTGTACTGTATCTTAAAAACAGTAGGCTACAGTTAACAAATTGCATTGGACCACTACAGAATTAAACAAATAAAACCTTCTATATTAATACAAATTACTAACAGAAACTATGTTTAATGTGACAAATCATTAACATACAGTACCTGTAGCCTTAGGCTAGGAAGAATGTATTTTGAATGCAAGATCGTCTTAGCCGAGAAAGAATGGGCCTGTGCCAGATGGAATATAGTAATAGATATAGTAAGATGTCTTTTACATACAGTAAATTGAACATGCAAAGGAAAATTCTTCACAGAGGCGTAGGCTTAAATGGTCATAAATAACCAGAGCCTTGCAGGCGTCAATGTTCCGATGCTTTATGGTCCAAAATAGTGATTTTTGACTACATTGTTTATGTTATTTGATAGGCAAATTAAGTTAGTAGAATCATCAAAAAAAAATTTTTTTATTTATTTTGTAGGCCTATGTAGGTATACAGTATTTCATTTTACAGTAGCTTGAAACGATATCGGGGGTGGGGGTGCTGGCATGGCCTACTCGACAAGAATATATTAAACCACCTTAGCAGGCGTCAACGTTCCTATGCAGAATATTAGTGAAGTTACAGTTATATGACTGAATTTAATACACAAAATATTTCAATTTGAAAACATATTTAGGCCGTTTGTAGTGTTACAGGTATGCTGCGGTAGCGAAAATGTTGGCCTATAGGCCTAATTAATACATCAACTGTGATACTTTTATCACTATGGATTGTTTTCAGCTTTCGCAGGGACGTATTCAGGGAGGCGCTGCTTCCATCCTCCCCTCCCCCACCCATTTATACACAGTTTTAATAAAAATTCTTTCCATAAATCACTCAGACTCTCTTTAATAGTGATCAACAAAACTTAAACTTATGAAGTAAACGGTTGGGTCAAATGTCTATGTAAAAAAAAAATATAGGCAAAAATAAAATTACAGTAATATAACAATATTTGGTTTTATTTCAAAATTATTATTTACTAAATGCAGTATCAATAAACACAATACTTTGTTATGTTAGTACTATTTACACTAGTATGTTTGACACCTTGATATTTTCCAACAATGTGGGCCAGGAAGGCAAGATTGAGTGCAATGGAAATAAAGTGATGGATGGCTAGTTAGTAATTCCAAGGGTACCATTAGGCATGTCTCTGTCAGTAAAACAAAATGCAGGAAAACTTTTCCTGAAGATATCTACACACATACATACACACGCACGCAAAAAAGTGAATACAATAGTTCCTATTGCATTATATGAATAGGAACTAAAAGGGTCTGAATAAACTTACATCTTCATTGTACACCAGCAGAAAACTATTAAAAAAAAAAAAACTAGGCTTTCTCAGCCACTATAAGATTTAGTTTGTTACTGATTCCAATGTTCATATTAGCACCATGACCACACAGATAGTTTATCTCCCTGAGCTCTATTTATTAGTTGTATTGTAAGTAGCTTGATCACACTCGTTATCTCTGATCATTATATACTACATTGTATCCGACTGCTAATTGGTTAATTGTGAGACCTTTGCTAATTATGTATGCATTAGCTCTTTTCTATTTTGTTTTCAAGTTTTTACTTTACACACCTGATGAAGTTGGCATTGACTGCCAGCGAAAGCTTGTGTTGAATAAATTACATCAAAGTTAGTCTCAGAGTGCTGCCTTTTATAATCTGTGTATATTGTTTAGACTAACACGGCTTCATTACAACTTTTGAACT
>NW_022686478.1:438329-444218 GCF_011630105.1 Anneissia japonica
CACGCAAAAAAGTGAATACAATAGTTCCTATTGCATTATATGAATAGGAACTAAAAGGGTCTGAATAAACTTACATCTTCATTGTACACCAGCAGAAAACTATTAAAAAAAAAAAAACTAGGCTTTCTCAGCCACTATAAGATTTAGTTGTTACTGATTCCAATGTTCATATTAGCACCATGACCACACAGATAGTTTATCTCCCTGAGCTCTATTTATTAGTTGTATTGTAAGTAGATTCATTACAACTTTTGAACTATTTAAAATAATTTTTAAATAGTTTAGGCTTAACTGAATTAAAACCTATACTAGGCTGCACCCCAAACTTCGAGGGGAAAATCACGTATAAAATTTGCGGCTTATACACTGGAACATACGGTATTAAAATTGAATGTCAATAATTTTATAATGTACTGTATTTCTATTTTTTTTTTAAATTGATACTGCAGGTTGTGGTTAAGGTGTGAAATAGCAAAGTTGGTGAACTGGTACTGGTATGGCCATTTATAATGCTGCTCTTCCTTGCAGTTATAAAGCGCAGTTCTTTTCCCTAGTCATTGGGTCTACATGCTACAGTAACGCCCATATTCTTAAAACAAACTTTAGTCGAACTTCAAACTAGAACTTGATTTAGTGCTAGTTTGCAACTTCAACTTCAATTTGTATTCACAAACAATGTGTTCGAAGTTTTAACTACGACTAAATCAAGTCCTAGTTTTAGTTCAACTGAAGACGACTGGCAAGCCACGACTATCAAACTAACCACTGAAAAGGGCTAACTTTAATAACAGACAAAATTTTAGAGATCCGGTAACGTGGATGAATATTAAGCTGCCGTCTGTGGTTCAAAAACGTATTTCCTCATAATTCATAATAGACCATCATTCGCTTAATTAATTTTCTATAATAATAACAATATTCAGCCCTCAAAATTAGGAAAAAAGTACGTCGGGAAAAAAAATAATGAAAATCGCCGGCGCTATAAAATTTACACTGGTTATAACGTCGGCAGTTTTTAGTTTTAGACTGTCTTTTACAACACCCTGTGAATGAACTGTCGCGACGGTTATGATGCATCGTACAGGTAGCTCAGTCCCAAAAGTGTTGCCGAGATTATCTATTAATTAAAACAACACACCGGTAGGCCTAAACGTTAATGTTAGATAAGTTGAAAGTTACACCTTAATATTGTTCTTAAAGTGCACACAGTGACGTTTGTAGTCACACTAATAGAACAACACACATAAACGTCGCATGGCACTGGCAATGGAGTAGCGTAAAATGGAGATCTTGGCCTTGATCATGCCGACGGCAAAATATTTCCATGGAGAGGTCGGACTAAAGAAACAATGTATTTCAGCAAGTATTTAAAAAAAACATTTTTATTATTTTTAAGCTTTCGCCAAAATGGCTAAAGTAGTTGTTTTTTGTTTCGCCAATTCAAAATTGTTTTCCCCCATGACGACTTGGTGATCGGTTAGCGGGAACCCAGTGTTGTTGTTATGGTGAAGCTAGGTCATCGCAACGCGAGGGGATTTCGTGCAAATCAGAAAATACCGCATGCAGCTTGCAAAACATGTTAATTTCTCCTTTTGGAAGCTAAACTTGATGTCTCTTTTGTTTAACACTATATCAAAACTGTGTATACAATCGTTTTTATTCGTTTCACTTTATCATGACTTACAAAAACACGTTTTTAGTGGGGTAAATATTTCAAGTCGGGGATTTAGCCTGACCGTAGGCTGACAAAAAAAAAATCGGCCTGCCGGAGGTATCATTTCAGTCGAGGTTCGTGTCATTTAGTCGTAGTGCTAGTCAAAGTTTGTTTTAAGAATACGAAATGACATAATTTTTAAGTTTTAGCTCAAAACTACGACTAAAGTTTGTTTTAAGAATTCCGGGGTTAGCGTTGCTGCTGCAGCAGGCACCCCCCGAGGTATCCCCACCAGGTATCAATTTATACTCCTGGATGGAGAGAACAATGCAGATAAAGTCTCTTGCTCAAGGACACAAGCGAAATGCACAGCGAGGGATTGCAACTCCGACCTCGAGGTTGGGAAACCCGCTGCGCCAAACCGCTTCCACGATAAAAACATTTCTGTACGCCATGAGGAACGTCTTTCAGGTGCTGTTGAATGGTTCGGTAACTTCATTGGAGTTGCTGTCACTGATAAGACCATTGTGGTACAGTAGGAGTTGCAGAAGAAACGACTCCATCAATAAATCCATTTGTTTTGATGATGGCTGCACAACGTCACCATCTTACTAAGTTGACCGAAGCCACATCAATAACTAGAAACATTTGCGCTTTTCGGCCAAGATAGATTATTACATAACTTTCAGAGGTGACACATAAAATTTGAAATCAAGCTGAACTATTATGAATTAAAAATCAATATAATACATACAGTATCGTATGAATTGTATCTAGTGCTACTTTTATTTGCTTTCAATGTGTTTACTTGTAAAAATGAGGAATGTTGTAGCCATTTCCCATCAGTCCAAAGTCAAAAAAAAAAATCCTCCTTTTTTCAAAATAGTAGGACGAGAAACTATTTCTTTTTACTTGGCCTTATTATTATTATTATTATTATTATTATAGCTAGGCCTAGGCCCAGATAAGATACTTGTTTTTGTTTACATCAAGACTGAGTCAAGTCAAAACATATTAAATATTTAACAAGGCTTCAATTAATATTTAATAATCTTGTTATCTATAAACCGTAGTTCAAATAGCATATTTCCTACCCAAACATTCCTAGCTAGAGCATTCGTTTGAAGTAAATGTAAAGGCAAAACACACTATCAACATAAAATTAGCAGTATTTACACCACAACGCTGGGAGCTGTGTATTGAGATGCTATTATGAACTCGTGAATTGAAAGCAGCACCACGCACAAGCACAAGCACATGGCTCTAATCTACCAAAAAACAATCAGCCTGATCTATCTACACCCAGATTAAATACATTTCTTTTTTACGCTAATAGTTCATCAACAGATTAATAAACCTCCAATTGATATTACAAATAAGAAATTCTGCAGCTTTACACGCAACCGTTGTTGTTTATTTACTTATCTATGGACAGTCGGATCCTTCGCAGATATAGGCCTAGGCTACCTACAATACATACGCAATCGAATACCGTCGACTGATTTAAAAACACAACACATGCACAATTCATAACAAACACAGTGAAACTTACGTTTTAGGTAATTGCAATGGTGGTGCACCCCTTCTTTGAAAAGAACCGTCAACAAATATGCCATTTTTGCCATTACAGTTCATAAAGAAATTAGGAGGTTCGTAAACTATCTCCACATGTTTACGAGATATGAAACTCGAATGTCCCATGTTTACATCCACCTCGCCTTGTCTGCTGTTGCGTCCGATCGAAACACGAGTTTTTCTCATCACAAACTCAAATTCTCGACCCTCAAGTTTAGCAAGGATAGGTCCCTTCTCTTCATCATCTGCCCAATTTAGCCTCGTAGGGCTCGCAGGAGCAGATTTTAGGGCTAAAAGCGCCCAAGCATCATTATCTGAGGCTGGTCTGAAGCTCGCCATTCCTACCACCGTCCCCGAGGGTGACAAAATGGCCGACACGTAAAATAACAGCGCTGTACCTCCAATCAATAGGTCATTCAAAATCCCACAATGCAATGCAATGTTTCTATTCTTATAAAAAGGACGTTTCTGGAAGACGTCATATAACATACGTAGAATAGGGTTTGTCCCTGAATGTAAACAAATCCACGCTGTAAACAAACCTCTGATAGGTCATGTATGCTTGTGGCGTATTGCGAAGACGAAGTCTTTTTATTACAATGATAGTGCAAAAACGGAATAAATTGAGTGCTTAAAGTTCACGCTACAGAGAAAAAAATAGGCCTAATCGAAATAGAATTACTGAATTGCTATTTCTGTAGCCTTTTATTTGGAAATCGTACTTATACTCGGCTGATACAAAAACAAAACAAAACAAAACAAACAAAATCATTCACAATTAATTGTCCAATAAAAAGGGGATTAGTTTATCACCCTAGCCTTCATGTCTTCTATGGTACTGAAAAAAATAATGTTTGAAAAAATAGGGTTGTTTTTTTATAATTTTTAATTTTTTTTATTATTTTTTTTTTGTATATAATAGATATTGTTTGTATTATAATCTCAATCATGCATTTTATTTTGAATATCAATGCACCAGTAAACAACCCAAAGCTTTAGCAAAATAAAAACTAAAAATAAAAAGCCTCCCTCCCTCATCACTTTTACAGCCTAGATACAGTAGGGTGACAAACTAATATTTTTTTAATAGGTCCTTATTATCAATTCATTTTGGTAATGAAATATATTTAAGCACGTAACAGTTACGAGAGTACATCTTAATACTTGAGTTCTGCTGTCTCTCTTGCATGAGTATATTTGGCTGTACGTCACTGGTTAAAATTACCAGTTTAATTATTATTATTATTATTATTATTAATATTATTATTATTTATTATTATTATTATTGTTGTTGTTGTTGTTATTTATTATTATTATTATTATTATTATTATTATTATTATTATTATTATATAGCGCCTAACATAAGATGCTCAGGGCGCTTGATATGTGGACTAGGAACTCTATATCAATGACTTTCTACACCCCTAAGAGTCTCTTCGTATCGGTGTTACCCGGTAACGCGGTAATAATAATAATAATTATTATTATATTATTATTATTATTATTATTATTATTATTATTATTATTATTATTATTATTATTATTATTATTATTATTATTATTATTATTTATTATTATTATTATTGTTGTTGTTATTTATTATTATTATTATTATTATTATAATTATATAGCGCCTAACATAAGATGCTCAGGGCGCTTGATATGTGGACTAGGAACTCTATATCAATGACTTTCTACACCCCCAAGAGTCTCTTCGTATCGGTGTTACCCGGTAACCCGGTAATTATTATTATTATTATTATATTATTACTATTATTATTATTATTATTATTATTATTATTATTATTATTATTATTAATGTTACTAAAATCTATCTTAAGGGGAACTTAGACAATGGAGAAATTAGAGAACATTTAAAAAAACGACGTTAAGGGGAAAATAACATGACGTTAAGGGGAAAATAACACAAAAGATATTCTGACCTAGCGCATACTATTATTATTATTATTATTATTATTATTATTATTATTATTATTATTATTATTATTATTAATATTATTATTATTATTATTATTATTATTATTATTATATTATTATTATTATTATTATTTTCATTATTATCATTATTATTATTATATTATTATTATCATTATTAATATTATTTTTATTACCCTCGCCTCCCTGAAGAAGAGGTGAGGTGAGGGTATTGCAATAGCGAGTCTGTGTGTGTGCAGGTATTGCAATAGCACACATGGGTGTGTGTGTGTGTGTGTGTGTGTGTGTGTGCGTGTGTGCGTGCCTTTCTGGGCGCATAAAGCTTGGTTCCCCATTTGCTACACGCTATCGCTCAACTTTCGGTGATGCTGAATGGGCAGTCGAATCGGGAAGCCTTTCCGATTGCTTCGAGAACTGCTACGCAATAATTGCACTGTAGCGACGGTGTAGCGATTGTATGGAAACCAAGCTTAACTCCAGAACGTACTGGACCAGAAGCAGGTCAACTCGGCCACAAGTCAACTCGGCCACAGGCAACTTGGCCACAAGTCAACTCGGCTACAAGTTAACTCGGCCACAAGTCAACTCGGCCACAAAAAAGTTTGGCTACAGTCAACTCGGCCACAAGTCTGTCTCTTATACACATCTTGCACTTTTGAGTTTGTAAAAACATTGGCCTAATAAGTATACACGCTTCCAATTT
>NW_022686478.1:444250-446628 GCF_011630105.1 Anneissia japonica
TAAATAAATAATGTTAATGCTAAGACTAATAATTAATATTAAAACTAACGGTAATAAAAACAACAATAATAATAACAACAATAATAACAGCAATAATAATAACAATAAGTATAGTAATAATTAAAGAATTAGTATTTTATACTTGATGAATTACTCCTTCAAAGTGTAGTAACAGTAGTACCAGTAAATGACTTGTGGCCGAGTTGACTTGTGGGCGAGTTGACTGTAGCCGAACTTTTTGTGGCCGAGTTGACTTGTGGCCGAGTTGGATCGAATTCACTGGACCGATTTACTTCGTTATTATTATTATTATTATTATTATTATTATTATTATTATTATTATTATTATTATTATTATAATTATTATTAATATTATTATTATTATTATTATTATTATTAAAATTATTATTATGTATAACCAGTAGATCGATTTTATGGGTGCAACGGTTATCAGAGGCTAAATTTATTGTGAAAACAATGTACTGAACGTTGTTAAAATTGGAAGCGTGTATACTTATTAGGCTAATATTTTTACAAACTCAAAAGTGCACAATTTCTACTATAAACTATATTCCTTTTGTATATTATTATGACCTGTACCGTATTATTATAACCCGTACGTATATAGTATTTAATACATAGGATTACTGTTTTTCCTAATTTAAAAAAAAATTATAGTTAGTCAATTGAATTGTATATAGCCATTATTAAACAATAATTATACAGCCTTTGACATGGATATGTCTATCTATTTCGATTTAAGTGATACAAACAGTTTACAAACTCCAGTGTTACGTTGACGCAATCTCGCAATGACGTCATAATAATCAGTGGCGGATACAAGTGGGGCCGAGCCGACCCTAAATTTTTAAAAATTATTTTTTAAAAATGGTAAAAACAAAAGAAAATTATAATTAGAATTTAGGTCTGAGAGTGCCAATCTAGAGGTGTCATAATCATAAATTACCATGGTGGGGCTAAGGTGATCTACTTTTCCAAATTGTGCAAGTCCCTCCCTGTTCCCCCTCTAATTTGCTTTCCTGGAGCCGCCACTGATAATGATAAATTAATTAAATCACCTTTATGTTTGTGAAATCAAAAATACTTACCAATGATTTGTGTGCTCCCTATTTCCCTAGTCCTGTTCGATCGTAAATTAGACGGTATTATTTCCACTCACAATAGTGTAGTCGCAATATTACTTACACAAAAGTGAAATTCAAAAAGAGGAGAAAAGCAGAAACCTCTTGATTGATTTTGAAAGTACTGTACATGCAAAAAGACTAAATTAATGACTGTTTTAAGTTTATCTTTTTTTTTTATGGTTCGAATTTTGAATACGTTACAAGCTAATCAGTAGATAATAAATCATTATTTTTATGAATGTTACTTTGCACGAAATATATAAGCGGGCATAATTATGACTAAAAGGATAATTTTAAAAACTTTTTATGATGAGTATTTTAGTGGTAGATTCAAGGGGCCCTAATTTATTTTTTCCCCGAAATTTAAAAGTGGAGGAAATGAAAATTATACTGTATTCAAATTCAGTCTGAGAGTGCCTTTTCCGACCAACTAGAGGTGCCATAATCATAACTTTTCTTACCTCAGCCCCAACCATGGTGGGGTTGAGGTGGTCTACACTCTCCATCTGTAAAAGTCTCTCTCTGGGCCCAGCTCTATTTCAAATTACTGGATCCGCCACTGGATATTTTGAAATTTCGTATGGAAATAAATGTTATTGCATTGCTTAAAATCAATTAAAAGGCTATAGGCGCCAGAGCTTCCGGGGGCTTCGCCACCTGGTCCCCAACCAAGGCTTGGGCCTACAGCCAAAGGCTTTATTTTTCATTTTGTCCCCCCCCCCCCACTTTCAACCACGGATCGACGCCTTTGGAGGGGAGCACTTCTGCTATAATTGCTATTATTATAGTAGAGATCAGTAGAGGGGAGTCGTGTGCCTCAACGCTCCCCGTACATATGTCACTGCTATTTCCAACGAGAAAAAAATTGCTCATTAATGGGTGATATTCATAAGTGCCAGCAAAATTAAACATTTTCGTTAAACGTCTGTAAATCATTGAAAGCTGAATCTTATTGAATCTGTAACTTATTGAGTATTGCCATTAGTCCTATGTAATTCATTTTTAATTTTCAGGGGTTCTTTTAATTTTGAATGCGTGACAAAAAAGTAAGAACACGGAGACATGCCAAAACGGAAGTTTAAATCTTAATTTCTTGCGGAGATGATTTTCGTTTTGAAATGTTTATAAACCACTGAAACTGGTTTTTCCTTCAATATTTTATTCACTAGGAGTTTTTTTTTCTGTTTTTTGTTGTATATATATATACATATATTATATATATATATATATATA
>NW_022686478.1:446763-447450 GCF_011630105.1 Anneissia japonica
AGATGTGTATAAGAGACATATATATATGTGTATATATATATGTGCATATGTATATATATATGTGTATATGTATATATATATGTGTGTATATGTATGTATATATGTGTATATGTATGTATATGTGTATATGTATGTATATGTGTATATGTATGTAAACGTGTATATGTATGTATATGTATATGTGTATATGTATGTATATGTATATATGTATATGTATGTATATATATAATACTAATAATAAGGAACTAGTAATTTCACTCTACAGGCTGTTTCATGCACTAGGCAATCTTCAGGAGTGAAGGGAATTTCAAATTTGACGTGCATATGTAGAGTTGGGCCGGTGTAGATGCAAATTAGGTATTATGTGCTTTTGAGTAGGAATTTGGCACGGTGTCTGCATTTTGAAAGGAGTTCGTGCCTTTTGTTCAAAGTAGATTGTTTGTCTGCATAAATTATATGAAATTTGTCTGCGTTGCATAGATTGCATCGCTTTGTTTTGGGTGAGTAGGATGAGGCTCTATCAATAATGGACCATTTGATATAGTATTGTGTTTTGCTGTCTTTTAGTTTCCATATGAACTTTGAAAGTTCTGTGCTGTTTCTGTGTTTTGGTGCATTGAATGTGTGCTTATGATTTGTATATCGGGTTTTAAATGCGGTATCTGTGAGCCCGATGTAATGCTTTGA
>NW_022686478.1:447901-451561 GCF_011630105.1 Anneissia japonica
TGTTGTGGGCTTTGATGGTGCTGCCCATGTTTCTTGTGCAACTGTAGCTAAGTTTTACGTTGTTCTTGTTGAAAAATTTGTGCAAGGTGCTGTCTTTGTGGAAGTGCTTTTTGACCAGATTTTCTTTATACATCCTAAATCTGTTTACATTTACAAATCTAGATGTGTATAAGAGACAGAAATAAAAAAAAAAAAAAAATTCCACTGTAATGATATCTTATCATCATCATTTATTTCGTCGATAATAATATTGATACAAATAAAGACAAACAATATTACAAGATAGGAATACAAGTGCTTAAAAAAGATTTTTAAAAAATATCAAAACTCGACAGTTAAGTAAAAAACAAGTGCACTGTCAGGGAGCTCTCTTAATCTGACATAAAAAATAAAATGCATATATAGGCCTGTGCAAAATAAAAAAAAATTAATATTTTGATATATTTTACAAATGCTTCAATAATGAATGTTTAAATGTTCTTTTTACTTTATTTTATTAACAAATGTTTTACATGCATAAGAATAGAAGGATAAAAACGCTAAATATTTAAGATATAAGAAAAATAAAAGCACTAAAAAAACACAAAGCATAGGATGATGCATCTATTTTCTTTCTGAATGGATGATGTAAAGAAAGTACATAATTTCTACCTTAATTAGCTTTTTGGAATCTTCTCCAAACTTCCTTCAGACAAGCAAGTATCATCCATCTCTTCTTTCCAGTGTGCTATTTACACAGGTAAGAGATACATTGTATTTTGCGCTATATAAATTTAAAACCATTAACCATCAAATATTAATTATCTTATTTTTACCATATAATTCCTATGTGAAATAATCTTGTAATGATGTATATTGTTTGGGTTTGTTAATGGTTTATTTGGTCTATTTATTGTGTGTAGTTGTAGCCTAAATGACTTCCCTCTTCGTTATCTCCACTTTGAGGAGGATCACATGAATTATGAAATTACTGTTTAGGCCTACTGTATCAAGACTAGCTGTATCAAAGATCGTATAGCGCCGCTATAGATCTTTGGCTGTAGGTGTATTACAAAGATCTTATAAACACAAGATCGCGGAGAACTATCCTGTGTTTATAAGATCTTTGCTGTATCACGATTTTTTTTATAGGGGGCGTCAAACACATTGACGATTGTTAAAAATACGAGTGAAGGCTGTTGTTATTGTTTGTTGGATTTGTCATAGTATTGGTGTTATGTATGATAAAACACAGATCCAAAGGTTTGTTAATCTGTCACTTCAATGTTTCTTTGTACTTATATATTTATGAGAGTTTATAAATAATGCCTAAATATGTAGGCCTACTACTACTAAGCCTAGGCCTAGCCTCTCTTCTTTCTTCCATCATCACCGCACTTGGCCTAGATAGTTGGCAATGCGCAGCCTACGCCCTCTGTAGGATAGGCTTAGGCATGCCCATAAAGTACAGATAGCCTAGCTAGGCCTAGCTGATGAGGCCTGCGGTTAAACATCGCCTCGTGGTACTCGGGGCTATTTCGTAGCAAAAATTATGATGCAACGTTTACTGACTTAGGCCTTTTGCCAGTAAGTGTTTACCCTTTAAATTCAAAGTTGAATATAAAAAAAAAAAAAAAACACAAAAAACTACTCATTCTCAGTATTAGGGATTCCAGAGCCCAAATTTATTTCAATAATTTCGCAATTTTTTTTACATCAGCTGAAAGGTGCATGTGTCAATAGCGTTTAGGAAAAAAAATGTTGAAAATCGATCCACTAATTAAGGAGAAATCGTAATTACGCACCTCTAATAATTAACCCACTTTCCTTCACGACCGGTCGGTGCCGTCGCTGGGCTGTTGATTACGTAATGCCTAGCGCCCTCTCTCGATGATGATAGTACTGTAATTAATCATTAATTACTCAATTCGTACGCTTAAGAAATGTTTAATAGTAATTGGAATCGTGTTTGTTATTCAATACAAAGATTTATATGCCAATTTAATTAAACATACATTGCTAATTACAAAGGTAAAGCACACGTGATTACCGAGTGATTTTGACCGTTACCAATGCGTTATCAAGCAAGGTCGAGGTAAGCAGAGCCTGTGTACGCGCAGGCAGTGGTAAATTTTGCAAATCTATCTTGAAGCGCCTTTGCATTGACTGCTGTATTACCTACTCCGATTTTCTAAGCTATTTCAATGTATTTGTTATACTTTTGTCAGATTTTTTTGTGTTTTATATGCATTATTATGAATATATGTTTTTATATTGGAAGAAAGAAATATTCTTATAAGTTATTATATTTCATTAATTTTTTGTTTAGGGTCAAAAAGTATTTAAAATGAATTATTTTATATCATTTGATTTTGCAATAAGAATCTTAAGATATTTGATATGTATATATTTTTTATACTTGATATACACTAACATACTCTTTGTCTCTCTTAACATAGCTTGGGAATTTGAGCCAATATCAACTCTCTAACTCAAAACTGATCCAAAATATATTGCTGTAGACAGAGGATCTTGTGAAATCATGTGGAACTATTAATTCAATATATTGCTACTTGGTTCTTTCACTGGTGTGTTAAATATCGGACGATACCTTTTAATGAATTCATTAATATGTTTTACGTTCATTTGACAAAATTTTAAATTAAGAGAAACATAATCTGATACGAGATACACTTTTTGCATGTTGTTTATTTATATATTTATTCAAAAATGTTAATTTAAATATATTACATTCTCTTTTGTTAAGGGATCATTAATTGAGACAAGTTTTTAACTTCTAATCTGATTCCTAAATCGTAATATATAGATGTATTTTGAACAACGATATCGGTATTTATTTATTTATTTATTTCGGTATAAACATCAAAATACAATTGGTAGCACAAAGGCTAAAAAAATTGTATGTACAAAATATGAATTACAATTATATCAAAATATAAAAACCGTTAAGTATTGCACAAAGGCAAGCACAAGTCATACAAGTATAAAACAGTTAAAAATTGAAAAAAAAAATAACTAGAATAATTAAAAACCACATTAAAAAACAGCAAAATTTAGTCAAAAAAAAAAAAAAAAGAAAAGCGAAAAACATCAATAAGAAGCAACATAAGGTATTCATAGTTCATGTTGTGTATTTTATTTCTAAACAGTTGTATTGAATAATAGCATAGCTACACGGACATAGGTTTTATTCATGTTATGAATTCGAAAGTAGAAATTTTAAGCATTTTTTCGTGTGGGTATTTTCAAAAAATTTGAAATTTACGGTTGTGATTGTGCCCGTGTATTACTCTGCGCGATACGCTTGAAATACGCGTAAAGTACGCCTGGGGTATGCACTACAAAAAGGAACAAAAATTATCAAATCCCTATCCGTATCATAAAAAACATTATTTGAGGAAAATTGAGCCACTAGTTACGGTTTTATAAACATTTGAAGTTTCTGAGCACGAGAATAGCAAGTTGCATGTTATTTCTGTCACTTTTTGCCATGGCCCATATATTTGGGGATCCGCTTCTCCAGCGGATCACCTCTTGTTATTGTCAGAGATCTTTTTTTTTTATTCTACATTTCTCCCCATTTCTATTTTGTACGATATCTCAAAATCGCCACGAGCTACATACATTTCAGCTTCAACGAACATTTGGCTTGGCCTGGAA
>NW_022686478.1:452305-464516 GCF_011630105.1 Anneissia japonica
AAATTTAGTCAAAAACAGCAAAATTTAGTCAAAAAAAAAAAAAAAAAAAAGAAAAGCGAAAAACATCAATAAGAAGCAACATAAGGTATTCATAGTTCATCTTGTGTGTTTTATTTCTAAACAGTTGTATTGAATGATAGCATAGCTACACGGATATAGGTTTTATTCATGTTATGAATTCGAAAGTAGAAATTTTAAGCATTTTTCGTGTGGGTATTTTCAAAAAATTTGAAATTTACGGTCGTGATTGTGCGCGTGTATTACTCTGCGCGATACGCTTGAAATAAGCGTAAAGTACGCCTGGGGTATGCACTACAAAAAGGAACAAAAATTATCAAATCCCTATCCGTATCATAAAAAACTTTATTTGAGGAAAATTAAGCCACTAGTTACGGTTTTATAAACATTTGAAGTTTCTGAGCACGAGAATAGCAAGTTGCATGTTATTTCTGTCACTTTTTGCCATGGCCCATATATTTGGGGATCTGCTTCTCCAGCGGATCACCTCTTGTTATTGTCAGAGATCTTTTTTTTTTATTCTACATTTTTCCCCATTTCTATTTTGTACGATATCTCAAAATCGCCACAAGCTACATACATTTCAGCTTCAACGAACATTTGGCTTGGCCTGGAATAGTCACAATAAGGTTTTCAATGTGCTCAGTCATGCGGGACGTCATCTACGCGCAATTTTGCGTTTTTAAATTATCAATCATATCTTTCTAACCAGTTCTCATTTCTAAATCATATTCAGTGTGCATAAACTTCAGGTCAAGGTTGAATATCACGTACCAAAATATTTCGCGCATGCATGCTTCAAAATGCATTTTCAGCATTTAAAAATTGTTCAATCCACCCTGCGCACCCTTTCCTGAGGGTCAAAGTGCGGCGGATCACCTAACTCGTCCTCAGTGATGAGTTCAAATCTATTTCTGTTCAACTTTTGTAAATGCTAAAATATAGTGTACATTTTGATTGTAAATTTTTACTGCAAATTACATTGGTCATGTAGCCTTAATACACAACGACCCGTAAATTTATAAATTTTTCAGATGACCTTTGACCCACAATTCTGAAATTTAAATTTAGAAAAAAAAAAAATTATTAAATAACAAAAAGAAGTAAATAAAAAAGTAATTCATAAAAAAAAAGTCTTATTGTGGTTGCATTCTCAGAGTAATTGCATCGTCCGACAAAATGTTGGCGCAATTTGACAGGCTTTAATGGTGTATAAAATTTCGCAAACTATAATATAATAAAAACTATACAGTACATAAATATAGATATATGAAAAAATTTATTACCAGAATTAATCTGGAAGTAAAACTATCGCCCACCGGACACCATCCCGGTATTTCTGAGTCTAGGTTTCGGGGCTGGAAATAATAATTATGTACTAAATTAAGTTACACAAATGAAAAATAAAAATATTACCAGTGGTAATCTAGAAGTAAAACTATCCCAAGCCGGACTTCAAATGACAAATTTCATTGGCTGTTACGCATGACGTAATCCTCTTGCAACAAAAACTAGCATAGTCTCACAATTCTCTCTAAATCATCATATGTTTAATATCCACTTCAATCCTTAATATTTAACTATTTTTTTAGATAATTATTTGCTAAAAGTATATTTTAATACTTTAAGTATCATTTAGTTTTGAACTCATAATTTTATATACATGAAAAATATTACCATTTATATGCAGCACTTTCGTTAAGGTTGTTATGGTTTACCTCGCGACAAGGTGTACAAGACAGCCGATCAACAGCTGATCGTCAGTTTTGCGATGCTTAGATATATAAACTAATCTTCGTTATTAAAAAATTGAACCTTATTAATCGCAATTCTCTGGAAAAAACAACAAATTTTAATGAAATTTTTAAAAGCTGATAACTTTGATAAAAGTTGACTGATTTCAGAAAGAATCAAAATGGTATACTACTTCGACCCCTGACTGACCTGATGAAAACTTCTCAACCAATCAAAAAGCATTTTATATGAATATTTTCTTAAGGCCTTTGTTGACAAAAACACGCTTGGCTGAACTGCGTTAATAACACTAATTAAAGTGCGTGATGTCACACATCGTGTGGTGCCTACCCTTTACTCCTTCAGTGTTTACATTGGCCTGGCGGCGCACTACGCGGCAGAATGATATATTGTTCGGCCGTTAATAACTAATGGAATATGTATAAATAGGAATCTTCTCAAACAAAATTAAGTCATGATCTAAAATTTAAAAAAAAAAGGAAAAAGGGAAAACACTGACAGTTATAAAAATAATAAATTATGTGATAAAATATGTCAATAAACAAAATGATAAATTTTATTTATTAAAACAGAATAATAAATAAAAATAACAATAAAAATGTAATAGGCATATTTGATGAAAAAGTCAAAATGTTAGACTATAGAAAAGAAAAAGATTTCAAGAACTCCAATGTCAGTACTTCACTCTTTTGACAGATCTATTCGTTTAGGCGGTTTATCCGTTCTGCCTGATTTGGTTACATACACATTATGTTAATTACGTGTTGTGTGTGATTATTAATTAATTACTGTCTTTCTGTCTCTTTTGTGCATTCTCACAACTCCCTTCTATTAATTGTCTGCATTTTCGATCATTGGTTCTGTGAATTTGAATAATTCTCCAGTTTTGCGGACATGGCGTCTGTTTCTGCGGTATGTTCCTGATGTAGTTTTCACAATGTGGGAATGTGGGTGGTTTGTGGTACTTTTTACTATTGCTGGTTTCCATTTGTTAGAGCAATAGTCTTTGGTTCTGACGCTTTCACCAACTTCCAATTCTTTCAGCGGTCGTGCATGCTGGTTATATTGAGTGTGCCATGTTTCAGATCGCTTAATATTTGCCTTTTTTCACTGTGGTATCACATGATGGCAAGTTCGTAATTTCTGTGCGAAGAGAAGTTTGGCTGGCGAGGGGTTTTTCTCCTTCAATAGGAGTTGTGCATAGAGACAGTATTTAATTGCTGAATCGTTGGCTTTTATAAGCCTTCTCTAGGGTTTTCTTTACAACACCTCGTTCTGCTTTCCCATTGCAGTGTGGGAAATGAGGACTGCTTTTGTGTTTGAAGTCGTATTCCTGTACGAATTTGCCAAATTCACCCAAGTTATATTGTCTTGCGCTATCACTTATTAATGCTCTTGTTTTTCCAGACTCCGAAAAATTATATTGAGTTTGCTCACAATTGCCATTGAGGTTGTCGATGTTAACTTCCGGACAATATCAAATGAACTATAATAAAATTGAATCCAGTATGAAAAGATAATCGTTTCCTTTCCAGTGAAAAAGAAAAAAAAAAGGCAAGGATTTTCTCTGGACATTTGTTGCGATATTACAGCCAACCTTTTGTTATAATTCTTGAAAGGGTCTGCAATTGCTCGTCATTTGAGTTTGCTTCTCTAATTTTCTCTATTCTGGAAGTGGGAGCATTTACTATTTCATCAGTAGTGCAGAATTTTTTTGAGTTTTTTACCTTTACATGGTAATCTTGATAGTCCATCTGCTACTGGGATGTCTTTGGTACATATTTAACGGTATAATTGTATGGTTGTATCCTGAGTAGCATTCTACTAAAATATAATCATCTAAATACCAAACTGTATCAAGATGAAGCTATAATAGAATTTAATTTTAAAATATTTTTAAAATAAGGAATTCTCAAATGCCAACTTCCCGGTATTTAAAAAACTAATTTCAAGAGTGCAATAAAACATATTATGACCAGGTCTGATGATTTACTTGAGGTACCCAAACCAAGTACTGAATATAAGACAAGAAGTTTTCCTGTCAGGTAGCCATTGTCTGAAATAACCTAAACCTCAATATGAGAATGGCCCCAAATTTTCATATTTTATAAAAACTATTACAAATAATTGAAAGGTTCTTGCATAAGATAATATATGTATTCTCTTTCTTTTTAGTTCCTATGCATGTAATGCAATAGGAACTATTGTAATCACTCTTGTTTTTCCTGTGTGCGTGTGTGTGTAGACATTTATGCAAATGCGTCAAACAAAGAAAAGTTTTCCAACATTTTGTTTTACCTCGCGATGCGAAGTTTGTGCAGTGTTCAGTCAGGGCTTGCGCTTACCGATCGACAAGTCGGCATGAGGCATTTTGAAGGCCTAAAATTAAAAAAAAAAGTTTTAATACTTGCTGAAATACATCGTTTTTTTTTCATTTAGATCTCCATTTTTCGCTACCTCCGGTCCAATCAACATTTTTTTCTGTTGTATGAGTAGTCATATGAAGGTACTATATCCCTGACAGTTGGCTATGCAGCAGTGTACACTTTGAATGCAAACTGAAGACAAGTGAAGATATAAATGCAGCCGACTGTCGGGTACATAACGACTATCTAGCTTAGGCTTTCCACAAAAACATGAGGCCTAGGCTAGGCCTAGTTCAGTACAGTAGTTACTGTGATGCGAGGGTGGTAGATCGTTTAATCAATGATATTGTGTTATCATCTAATACATTTAAATAATAGGTGTAAAATTTAAGAATTCACCGCGTGGGTCGCTTTCTTTGTTATGCGGTAGTATATGTAGCAGAGTGACGGCAGCAAAGTGGGAATTCGGCAAACTGGGTTTCGACCAACTGGGAGGATACCGAAAATAAGATTAGTCATGTATCTTGCATAGCAACGTTGGCGCCTGCAAGGCTCTGGTTTACTTCTTTATGTTTTGTTTTTGATTATTTAGGTCTTGATTTTGTAGTTGTGTTATGTGGAATTTCAGCTTCTTTGTCATCACCATGAGTACATGTGATGTTTTGCACTCCATACACTGTTATTTTGTTGCTACCATATGCTGTCAGCTGTACATTATATTTCTAATAGGTCTGTTGGTTTACATCATCAGGAATGATGATGACATAATTAATGTCGAAATATTGAATCACGACACGATGGCGTGCATTTCGATACTTGGAGTATGCATTATACTATCTTATCTGAGATTAATCAGTGGCCCTTTCGGCTGTTGGTTTACTGTCCTTAATTTTCTTTTGACATAATTCTTTGTACATTCTCGGGCATGAAATTGGCTTCTGCTCCACTGTCTGTTATATCCCTCCCTACCTGTTTCCCCTCCATTGGAGCAAATAGTGGACTTTGACTTAGTGGACTTTGAAATATCAGCTGAGCCATACATTTGAATTTTATTAGCGCTTCTGACAGAATAGTAGATGTTCACTCAATCGTTGGCACCTTTATCCCCAGACTTGCTGTACTTTTTTGCTGTCAACGTCCATTGTCCAACAGACAAACTTTTCGCTTGCTTGGTCTAGCGCGGCTCACACCTGCAGCTATTGAGTAAACTAACTAGTTAGCCTAGACCTAGGCTAGAGTAGTAAGTAGGCCTATAGTAGACCTTAGGTAGTATTTATGACCATAGTATTATTAGAGCAAAAAACTAATGAGTAAATAAAAGCTCTCTGGGAGCTTCTAAAAACAGCCCATTAAGTATTTCATTGGATAATTATTAGAAAATTATTATTATTATTGGGAAACCTGAATTTTTATTTTATTTTTCAGTAATGAATAATAGTGCACTGCCCAGGTCAGCAGGATTGGATGTATCTCATTATCCAACTTCTACTCAAAAATCAAAGATGACAAATTTTTTGCAGTGGCGTGGAGATGCTTTTCAGATTATTATCATTGCTGCCATATTCCTCATCCTAATCTACCTGTGGTCTAAATTTTCAAAACGTTATCGGTTTGTCTTACGAAAGAAAATAGACTTGCCAGTGTTTGACGTCACTAGAGGTCACCGGTGGGTAATGTTAGAAGCATTTACGCGAACAACATATTGTACAGTGTGCGAAAGCAGCATCATGCATGGTGGGTATTGCGATTCGTGCGGGATTTGTGCAGATGACACGTGTGTACAGGTTGCAAATCGAGTCTTTCCATGTAAATTGCATCCATGCTTACCAAACAGGAGTAAACAGTACGGGATTCAACACAGAGGAAACAATGCAATGTTTAAGCATCAGTGGGTGCGTGGAAATTTACCAATTAGCAGTTATTGCGAAGTATGTAAGAAACTTTGTGGAAATGAACCACGACTCTGTGGTCTTCGTTGCACTTGGTGTCAGCGAACGACACATGATGAATGCGAAAAGATTAAGTATGAAAGTTGCGATTTTGGAAAATATTGTAACATAGTAATACCTCCGAATTGTTTACATTTGGATTTAGTCGGGTGGAGAGGAAGACGACATTGGAGCGCTAGCGAGATTGTTAACCCACCTTTATATCGGGAGTGGAGCCCCTTGGTTGTGTTAGCCAACAGAAAAAGTGGAAATCAAGAGGGTGAACTTATCTTACGAACATTCAGGTCTCTTCTCAATCCAGTACAGGTATGAGTTATTTTTTTCATTATTGTTCATCATTATTATTATGAAAATTTTACAATAGTAGGTACCTAACTTTAACTGGCTATTATTTTGACTTATATTTTGACTTCCATGTCAAGTAGAATCTTTATCAGTTATAAATGACAACAAAGAAACATGAAACATTACATAATATACTGATATATTTGTATTGAATTGAGGGTTTATCAAAATAAAATTTTAGGATTTTATTGGCAGGTTTCCAAGATTATAGAATTCACTTCCGGAATGCCTGGTTTATTAATGAGCTTTCTTAACAATAATAACTGATTTGATTTTGCATGATACAGTACCTATAGCCAGATGTTTTCAGGGAGACGAATGATAGAATGTTAGTGAACACTGCAGAGATCATGAATTTGGGGGAGATGGGCTAGTTTCTGGGAGGTTTTTGCTTGCTTGTGTGAGTGTGGGAGGCTGTTGTAACTTCAGGTAACTGGGTGTCTTATAACACTGGGAGTGTTATATACAGTTCATTTTTTATTATTCTTTTTCCATCGTCTTCCTCAAGGTGATTGATTTAAGTGAACTTCCACCAGAGAGGGCGCTTCAGATTTGTCATTTGTTGCCTGAGAGAACATTTCGTATTCTTGTGTGCGGTGGAGATGGCACCGTAGGCTGGGTTCTCAATGCTATTGATAAATTACAAATACAGGTAATAAGGCGATGAGGGGTATTGCTGAACCCCGCAAACCTCCAAACAATCACCGCAAACCCCATCCAAACCCTGTGATAATGATTGAATCACATAGTATAGGACTCACTTGGTATCACAGTAAAAAAAAAATATAATGTTCCAACCTACTTTTTGGGTAAAAATGCCATTTTTTGTATAAAAACATTGCTAAACCCCGCAAACCTCCAAAACACAGTGCAAACCCCATCCAAACCTTGTGATAGTGATTGAATCATGTAGTATACCTCAAAAATAGGTTGTGACGAACATAAAATTATGATTTTTTTTTTTATTGAGATACCAAGTGAGTCCTATACTACATGATTCAATCACTTTAAATCGCGACAATAAAAAGTCGTGAAATATTTAAAATTGTAAAATTGCAAAAATAAGGCCACGGAAACAAAGGGCTTTATAGTATAATGTACGTATCCATTTTACACCAAAAAAAATAATGCCTCCCTTGAATAAATGCCTCTCAGGGAGTACAGTATATTGTTGAGAAGTCAACAATATACTCCCTGGGGCGTTTATTTGAATAAATATGGTAATGTCTTTCATTAAGTTTATGAGGTGTTTTTAAGGTTTTTGCAAAGAAAATAAATTATATTTATTGATTTGTTTTATAGACAAGACCAAAGGTGTCCATCTTACCCCTTGGCACTGGGAACGATCTGGCCCGTGTGCTTGGTTGGGGGAAGGGTTATGATGGGGAGAACATTGTACAGTGGCTTAATGACATAGAGAAGGCAACAGTATCGTATCTGGACAGGTAAGGTCAATTAAATGGTATTCAATGGGCAGTTAGTATGCAAAACCATATATGGGCTATTCTACGAAAAATGAGACCAATATTCATTTTACTGTTCTTTTACTTGAGAAAACGTAATACGAATATCTATTTATTATGGTGCACCATCGTAAACTCTACTCAGACATACATAGTTTACTATAATATTATTGTATTATAATCATTAAAATGAGCCCAAACGACCGGAAAAGTCCATATTTGCAATTTCCCAATCACTAACCTAATATTTGATAATGGTAATTTGTTTTAAAATAACAATTAATTTACTTTGGTATTCATATTATCTTGAAGGGATGCCTGAACACATCATAATAACACATTATTTTGTAAGAGGTATTATATTAATGAAGTTTGAAATCAAGTATGCTTTCCACAAAACGTGTGTTTTACGTTATCCGCATTATTGGTGGATACATCAATAATATAAAACATCATATCTGAATTATTTATGAGTATTATTTTGCATAACATAGTGATTTGAAAAAAACTGCAAAAATTGTAGTGACCTCGTTAAGCATGTATATTACGTTATCCATATTCCTCAGTAACTAATAATCACACCAACTATTTGATATCAGACCAAATTATATGCCCTAACTTCATTATGGACTAAATATATGGAATTAACATCGGATTTTTCGCGCTAGACAGTAAAATAAAGCAAAATGTGATTTATGTTATTGTGAATTACGTGATCGGGCAGATTACTAGTGACTTTCTGACCCATTTTCCCACACTCCAGTGGCTTTCATCACTACCGAGAGTACATCGATGTTGGTAAAATCATGGCATATGACAGTGCAGATAATGATTACAATATCATGTTCATGGAACCGGCTGGCACTGAATTATGGATACCGGCAGAAAGCATTTTTCTAAGTGCAGACGAACCCACATGGACTAGAATGTCCACTCGCACTTTCAAACTTTCAAAGAAAGATGCAGTTGCATTGGAAAGTGCTAGTTTCGTTGAATGCATTAATCTGACCGGGAAAAGGAATAACGTAAATCATGTATATTACTTTGTCTGTCAACAACGCATTAATGCGTTTTACTCTTATTTAGTGGCGTATCTGGGGTGGGGGGGCCTGCGGGTCCCCACCAGGAGCCCCCCCCCTAAAAAAAATCACAGTCAAGTAGTTAAAATTACCATATTTTGCTAATTAGCACCCCTCAACTGATCATCGAGCCCCTGCCCACTTCAACTTCGCATCGGCTCCCCCCATTTCAAGACTTCTAGATATACCACTGCTCTTATTACCTTAAATGGTTTATTAGGACCAGGGTTTACTTTATTAAACTAAATATTAATTGTATGAGTACTTTGGATACACATTTGTATTGAAAGGAGAAAATATCGTAATTCACATTTGTATTACATTATCCACCTTCTTAGCAAGAAGGTGTATTTGTTAGTACATCTAGGCATATGCTGCGTTATCAATCGATATTGAATGCATTACAGTATGACATATTCCACAGTAAAGTTAAATGTTAAGTAACAATGGATTGTCTGTTTGCATCTGATTTATGTTTAACTAGTATACAACCAATTTAATTTTTAAGAGTAATTAATTGATAATGTTTGAATTACCTTGCAAATCTCAGGAAGAGAATACAGTTTATTATGTTAATAGTTGATGGTGAAAATACATACCAAGTATGTTTGGACGGTAACATGACTTTTCCAGTGTTCTTTCGTAATTTGACTATTTTATCACATGGTCTAATGTGTATTACATTATCCGTACTTATATATTGTAAATTGATAATGATGCAATCATGTGTTTTCCATAAACGGCCGTCTCATAATGTATTTACAGGAAACATTACAGAGAATGTCAACAAAATGAAACAAATTTAATATATTTCAATATGTGATTTTGAAACATATCATGTTCATAAGTGTCAATTAATTTGTTTACACTTACTATATAATGGTTAATATAATTGCTAACATAAACTGGGTTTCTTATAACAACATTGGAAATGCTTCTAAACTAAGTGTGAAAATGCATAGCGATTTTGTTTGTTTTATTTTATGTAATCACGCAAGTTTACCTTATTTTAAAATAATTGTATTAACAAAGAGTTACGATCACGTAATACACATCAACCTTTGTGTACAAAAATGTACCATAACATTTAAATTGATTTATAAAAAAAACCCATACATGTGGTGTTCACAATTTCTGGTGATCTGTTATTTTTGATATGTCAGTGTAGAAACAATTCATTTTATTATTTTTCCAAATTGAACTGGTCTCATTTTATGTAGAATAGCCCAAATGACTCCATATTTAGTAAGGGCTACCATCCAGCAGATCTGCTAATTTGTTGCAGGAGCAAGCCTAAGAGTAGGTAGGTGTAGGCCTACAAACAATTCTCATTGTAGAAAGCCCATGAACACCAAAACTTCGACAACATTTGATCTATTATTGAAAAGAACAACAAAAAATAGTAAAAAACCAGTTACGCTAAACCAGTTTTATTTTTTTACTTGGCATTTTAAAAAGAATTTAAGTCACTGAAAAAATCTTTATCAAAACTCTGCCCCTATATTTTGGGGCGGCGGAGCAGGGCAAACAACAATCCTTTTTTATTGCTACCAAAGAGGAGCGACTGTCAAGGCTTCCTTGAAAGGAATCATATCTCAAAAGGGTGTTTAACTAGTATACAACCAATTTAATTTTTAAGAGTAATTAATTGATAATGTTTGAATTACCTTGCAAATCTCAGGAAGAGAATACGGTTTATTATGTTAATAGTTGATGGTCAAAAATACATACCAAGTATGTTTGGACGGTAACATGACTTTTCCAGTGTTCTTTCGTAATTTGACTATTTTATCACATGGTCTAATGTGTATTACGTTATCCGTACTTATATATTGTAAATTGATAATGATGCAATCACATGTTTTCCATAAACGGCCGTCTCATAATGTATTTACAGGAAACATTACAGAGAATATCAACAAAATGAAACAAATTTAATATATTTCAAGACAACTAAATATGTGATGTCAATTAATTTGTTTACACTTACAGTACTATATAATGGTTAATATAATTGCTAACATAAACTGGGTTTCTAATGATAACATAGGAAATGCTTCTAAACTAAGTGTGAAAATGCATAGTGATTTTGTTTGTTTTTATTTTATGTAATCACGCAAGTTTACCTTATTTAAAATAATTGTATTAACAAAGAGTTACGATCACGTAATACACATCAGCCATTGTGTACAAAAATGTACCATAACATTTAAATTGATTTACAAAAAAAACCCATACATGTGGTGTTCACAATTTCTGGTGATCTGTTATTTTTGATATGTCAGCATGTCAGCGTAGAAACAATTCATTTTATTATTTTTCAAAATTGAACTGGTCTCATTTTATGTAGAATAGCCCAAATGACTCCATATTTAGTAAGGGCTACCATCCAGCAGATCTGCTAATTTGTTGCAGGAGCAAGCCTAAGAGTAGGTAGGTGTAGGCCTACAAACAATTCTCATTGTAGAAAGCCCATGAACACCAAAACTTCGACAACATTTGATCTATTATTGAAAAGAACAACAAAAAATAGTAAAAAACCAGTTACGCTAAACCAGTTTTATTTTTTTACTTGGCATTTTATAAAGAATTTAAGTCACTGAAAAAATCTTTATCAAAACTCTGCCCCTATATTTTGGGGCGGCGGAGCAGGGCAAACAACAATCCTTTTTTATTGCTACCAAAGAGGAGCGACTGTCAAGGCTTCCTTGAAAGGAATCATATCTCAAAAGGGACTACCACAAACTAGAGGTTGTCCTTCAAAAGAATGTAAAAGGCATTCGTATCAAACGCATGCTGCATCAATAAAACGCATACATTCAAATTCTAATAGGGCACCCTTACTATATCTCATGGTAGTACTTCACATTTCATTTCATTGCATTCTTACAAAATCAGGATAGTCGGAGGACCTCTTGCAAATATATACTCTTGCTAATAGTATACTCAGTTTATGAAGTCAATCACGATACTCCAAATATTTCAGTTGGTAGTCTTAGCATTAACCATCAATTCTTATCTAATATGTTTTTGCTTTCTTATCATTGCTAGATGGACTACGACAATACGCTACCAACCAAAGTTCAAGATAAGACGTCCAAATAAGGTATGCGGAGATCAGATAATTGGCATCACTTCTGTTTTGTATTGTAGAGTTTGCTAAAATTATTTCATTCCCATAATATCCTATTTAATGAATACATTTTACATTGTACTGAATGTTGGGCAGATTTTTT
>NW_022686478.1:465646-516910 GCF_011630105.1 Anneissia japonica
TATAGTACTTTCAATTGATTCATGTTTCTATCCGTGGCCTATAATATGGCCTGAATTGCCACCAGATCCTTATCCCTCATGTAGTGACCAGGCTTCATCCTGATTTGCAATAGCAGCCTCAAGTAATTCCACCACTCAATGTTTCACATCTTACTAATTTCTCAATGGTTTTTGCTCTATTAAAAGTACTTAATATATTATTTTCTTTTTACAAAAAAATACATGGGAGAACATGACTTCGACCAGGAAGCACTTCTTTAATTCTTGACTTCAGCTTTCAGGTGATGCAGAATGAGCATTTGCTTTGGCTGTGGTTCATCAACTTCCATTCACTTGATTCTGTGGTCTGTGAAAATTAATTAAACAAACTAATTCAAAGAGCTTATCAATGCTACTGTGATGATTTTAATGATCAATATGTATTTAAATTGTTTCTTTCTAATCAAAGGTTGTTTTCCAAAAAAAAAAAGAAAAGAAAAATAAGTAGTATCAGTATAATACAATATTAAATGCAGGTGGTGATGTTTAATTGGACATCAAAGTGTTGATAAATATTATTTGCTTAAGTCAATTTTGATACCTATTAATTAATATATTTTTGTTATGTTGTGTCTAAGGATTCCTGTGTTGATAAAGCAGACTGTACTATTAATATAATAATTTGTTATATTCTTTTATTAAAATCAAATTAAGCCTGAATTACTTAGTCTAATCACAGTCACTGAAGGGCACATCCCCCACCCCAAAAAACTGAATTGATTCAATTTGTGTAGTAATTGTTACTTCTTGGTAGACAGTAGTAAATAGTTGCTATATAATTGTAGATGGCTATTCTTGATTTGTCTTCATGGTCAGTTGTTTATGCTGGGTCGATTCATTGCCAACATTATTGTCTCAATATGCTTATTACAATATAACATCAGTCTCTTATACACATCTAGATGTGTATAAGAGACAGCATATAGTACCCCAGTTTGAGGAAAAGGCAGGGCTTCCTGTCTGTGTGTGTGGTGTGATAGAGAGACGCTTAGTGCTTCTCAATTAAGTAAAACATACCATACCATTTTTAACGTTATATGTAACCACACACATACCTTTAAACAGATTTGGTGCAATTTTGACTACTACTACTTGCACCACCATCCCTGAGATCCCCTTCTATGTAGGCTATTCATCAGCTTTGACGGAAACTTAATAGGCCTACTGAGGACTCTTATTTGTTGTTTTCCACAGAGTTGCACATCCTTTACGCTTAATGACACAACCATACTCTAGGTTCTTACAACATGTATCATAAGAATATGCCTGAAACCGGCTCAGATTTATCATGAAGAACTTCTGTCCAACGTGTGTTGTTTACTATTTACATTGGACAAATGGCATAGAAGGTAGTTTGTGATTGGCTGAGGGCCTTGCAGCTAAGCCAAACTTCATTGTTAGTCGTCTTCTGATTGGCTTTAGTTACGTAGCAACTTCTGATATAAATTCTCATTTTTGGTTACAGTTTCCCCAAATTCAAGATTGCCGACAATCAAATTATGTTACAAATTAATAGTATTGACATTTTTGTGCAAAAGCCAGGTAGCCCGGATTGGTAGGTCACAGAATTGAACATTGAAGCGCGGCGCAATATTTTATTCTTTTTATTTTTATTACAAACCCCCACCCACCCACACTGTCTCCATGGATTATTATGCAAAAAAGAAGACACAAAAGAAAAAGAAGAGATTTTAAAAATAATAATAAATTATAAACAAGAAAAGGACGGAAAGAAAAAAAAGTAAAATAGTGGAAAGAAAATGATAATGAAAAAACTAACAGAAAGGTAAGTTATCAAAAATTAAATAAGAAAACAGGATGAAACAATATTAAAAAGAAAATAGATATTAAAAGGATAGTAAAGGAAAAAGGTACAAGGTAAAAAATTCAACCTGGAAGGAAAGTGGAAGTATTTCAAGGAAAGTTTCAATTATAGATAAGAAATATAGACACAATATAGAAAAGAAAAACATGAGCAGTAATAATGTGCTAGCTAAACTGTCTAGTCAATGGACTGCCAAAATCTGCAGTTACAAAGTGGATTGATATATTGATTATAAAATTATTAATTATTATTATTGAAACATAATTATATTTTCTTTACACTTCCTTTAAACTTTTCAGTATTTTTCTTCATTTGTGGAGGAAATTCAAGAAAATAGGTCCGCTGAATCGCATTAACACTGCGAATGCCTATGCATTGGTTACAAGTAGCCTATATTGGAATAGACACTGGCCGACTTTACTGCAACATTTGCGCGGAAATGGGCAGTATTTTTAATACGTGGATGGAATTTTGTCTTTATGAGATAACTCTAAATCAATTTACACATAATAATTTAAACCTATACAGAGTTCCAGAGTTTTCACCAACATTTTTTGAGTGCTGAGATTCCAACTTCCCACTTGTCAAAGGCCATTTAGGCTTTGTTTTAAATCGAAAAATAATTGGCATCACACAGCCGGCCGGCGACACTTCTTAGGTTATAATGCCTAGAACATTAAATTAATTACTCACTACCCTCAGATTGTACACATTTTAAAGAAACAAAATACTTTATTATTGCTATTATCAGAGAACTACTGTCATTATCATCATGATTCGGGTGCTGTGCAGGCAACCACTAGTGTTTTGCATTCCTGTCTGTTTGCAGTATGGTCCTCTGACCCGTTTCTGGTGTTAATAGTTCAGTTGGGAGTATTTCTTGAAAATATGACAGATAATTTGTACGTTGTCTTCCTTTTCTGCATATACCATGGGGAGCCACATACAGGACGTAAATGCATACATGTTTGTTGTCCCCCATTCGTAGAATGTGGCCTAAAAAATTTAGTTGTCTTTCCCTGAAATCCAGTATTAGGGGATGCTGATTCACTTCTGTATAGATGTCGGAATTTGAAATTCTGTCAAGGCATGCCTTTTGATTAAAAAGGGGATTTCCCAGGTATAAGCCCACTTCTCTTCCTCCCTAATAGTCTGGTCATTTTACTGATGTAAAAAAAAATTATTAACAAAGCTTTTTTGGTATCAATCGATGCGCATGGGTATCCTCTTTAATATGCGACATGGAAAGTGGCAGTTCATTCCAATATTGGGGTCCTAGGATAGAAAAAGAACTGCCACCAGCCTTGGTTCTCCTAAATGGAACCTTCAGTCTAAGGGTGTCCATAGCAGACCACTCCTGTCAGGCTGATATTTAATAATCAGATCTTGCAAGTAAACAGGGGCACGCTTGTTAACGCAGTTATACACCTGGATCAAAATCCCATACCTCACCTTGTCTTCCACACGAAGCCAGTTAAGTTTAGAATTAAAGTGGAGGCGCTAGTGCGACTGGGTACTTGAAAAACTAAGCGTGCAGCCCGATTTTGTAACAATTGTAATAACGAATTACAATAATCAATACGGCTAAGGACTGAAGATTGAACAGCATTAATGCATGTACATCTATCGATCGAATTTCTAATACTGTATAAATTTCTCAAGTAAAAGTAAGCAGCCTGTTTAACTTTTCACACTTGTTTGTTCATTTTTAAGTGTTCATCCAAAGAAACGCCGATTTTCTTAACTTTATTTGGGCGTATTACCACTTCATTTATCTGAAGCTTGATGTCGTGAAAGTTGCAATTGAATCTGGGGGGTGAAAAAATTATCATTTCAGTTTTTGAATCATTCAACTTCAATTTATTATTGCGCATCCAAACCTTTAATTTTTTAATACCTCTTCAAGACAAGATAATGCTCTTTTTATATCATCGATAAACTTTAGGTTGCAGTTGACAAAGACCTGTGTATTGTCTGCGTACAAATGAGATTGGTTTCGTGTATGAGCAGAATAGAGTCGGGCTGATTGCCGACCCCTGGGGGACACCACAATGCAATGGAAAACTGACAGATTTAGACCTAAGTACAGATAGCCTAAAATTATGTTTACATAAGTAGGTTTGAAACCAACTAAGGGCTTCACCAATAATGCCATAATTATTTCGAAGTCTATTATTATTAAGTAGGATTCTATGATCAAGCGTGTCAAATGCTGTGCTCAGATCTAACATTACATGAATCACCATTTTAACTTTTCTCTAAATCGCCTAATAAATTTGATTTAATCTTTAATAATGCAGTGCCAGTGCTATGGCATGTTTTATATGCCGATTGGTAAATGTCATGCATGTTGTTTAAAGACACATGTTTTTAAAATTGATGGAGGACTAGGTATTCATTCAATTTACCTAATGTTGGTAGATTGGAAACCGGCCTATGGTTAGCAAGAATATTAGCATCAAGTGATTGTTTCTTAATTATCGGAGAAATCATGGCAGTTCTAAGTTGGGAGGGGAATTTACCAGTCTTCAATTAAGTATTAATTATAGTAACAATTACAGGTGCTAAAACAGAAGCACATTTCTTTAAAAGCCGAGTAGACTAGATTTTTTTGGGGATTTGAGATAAAAGTGCCATGACGTAATCAATAACCTCAAAACTATTAATATAGACCCCTCTGAGTGGTGCTTGGCTCTTCCTGTCCCTGCCCACTTTGCCATAGGGAAAATCGGCCTTTCCATCAGGGACATTGCCCCTTCCCCCTGTCAGGGACATCGGCACCTGTCGGGGACATCGAATCCACAGCCGTGGTGCTGGTATTTGCTCAACGGGGTTTGATGTTCCAAAATAGAGGAGGAAGGAGGTGGGTGCAATGCCACCGCGTTTGGCCGATGTCCCTGGCAGGTGTCAATGTCCCTGACGGGAGAAGGGGGTGATGTCTCCGATGCAAAGGCCGATTTTCGCGTCAATGGTGGTGGGGAGGGGGTGTCCAGGGTTCTTTCTGTCTCCTATGTCTGGAAGCACAATTTGTCAGGGAGAAAAAAAGAGATACGATGCTTAATCCTTGAATTTTATTTAATTTCTGATTTTAACTGATAGCTATGCCTTGTGTTTTCCCACAGCATTGTTGTTTTCCATTACTTTGTCTTTTAATTTGTATATAAATACGGCTCCTCCCTGAGCCACTCATCATTTTTCAAAAGCAAAGTATGCTGTACTTATGTACGACAATGGCGGCAAACTGAGTTTAGGCAAACTGAGTTTCAGCAATCCAGGTTGTCATGATTAAGTTTACTGGAATCGGCAAAATGGGTTTCAGCAAAGTAGCCATGGACTAAATTAGGTTTCGGTAAACTGGGTTTCGACAAACTTGTCGGCTGACATTTGGGTTTTTCAAGCTGTTTTCATACGTCTTAAAGTTCTTGTCTACAGAGTTTTGGGCAGCCCCTGGCCATGCCTGTTTCCAGCAGGAAGATAGGCCTTCTCAAGAACAATACCCCACCCATATCGGGGATACCGGGACCCCAGCCACCTAGGGAAAGGAGATAGGTTTTGCCGGACAAGGGGTCAATATCTCTGATGGAAACTCTAATCTACTTGTCGGAAGCCCAGGTTGGGCTGGGCCAGTGGTAGCCAAGAATCCCATTGGCAGATCCGGGAATTTGAAATAGAAGAAATTCAAGGTGGGACTTTCACAGATGAAGAGTCTAGACCACCCCACCCCCACTATGATTGATGGGGCTGGATGATCACGGTACCTCTAGATGGCCGGAAATAGCACTCTCAGACTTGTGGATTTTGTACACGTTGCATAATCTATGTTGGGTGGGGAGGGGGTGGTGGCTGGCTGGGCCTCCTTGAATCTGCCACTAAACCCTTCAGAGGTAGGGCGAAACTGCTGAAAGTCCGACTTTTTAGAGATATAACAGGCTTATTGATTCCAGAGCTACATTTTCTGTAAAACTTAGGTTTTCTTCTTCCCGACAGGGGGTAGGGGAAACTACTGTCCCCTGGCCCACATTTAGCGCCAGGCCTTTGCAAATCCTCCTTTTGAGCAAACCACTCTGAATAACCAAACCAAACCAACTTGCATTAAATACTATCAAAACGATGACATTTACCATTTACATGCTGGACTTCATTCATTTGCACTCCACTGATCATTGTATCCCTTCCTCTGAACCCCATCATTTGGTGTATATGTTTCTCCTGGCTCTCCTAGATACCTTATATGGATTCCTGGCTACAAGCCTTCAAACATTTTTCTCAAAATATGCAGGTCTATGCTCAAAGTATTATCTTATCTGTGAAAAATCATTGAAGTTTAACTGCAAATAGGGGCCTTCAGTAAAACGGCTATAACTTTTTTTCCCAAGGAGGATTGAAGAGGAGTTTTAACATGTTACAGAGGACATCCGTGTACACCGATTGATACCAAAAAAGTTTTAACAATTTTTCTCGGTAGCCCATGATTTTGACCTAAATCGACCAGACTATAAATCAGTCCTATTTTGTGTTTAAAATGTTGGGCTTTTACCAGAGAGATTAAGGTATATTATTTTCTAGGTGGTTACAATTTGAACATTTTATTGCAGGTTGTTACCATGAATAATTACTTCTCTGTTGGCTGTGATGCGCTTCTTGCTTTGAATTTTCATCGTCAGCGTGAGAGTAAGCCTCATTGGTTTACAAATCGCGTCATTAACAAGGCCTGGTATTTGGTCTTTGGTGCTAAGGATGTTTTAGAACAAGGCTGCAAAAACCTCCAGAGGAAGATTGAGGTCAGAATTGAATAACATTTTATTTATTTTCCATCAAACAGTGACTGGTCACTTATTGTGCGTTATAAAGTTTACTTTATAAATCCAGTCTTAATGTGACGCTTAAGCTGAGTTTACATTGAACTATGAATTTGACATGGACCTAGGAATTTGGATAAGTTTTACCACTGTTCTCACTTAGATTTAAATACATGGTAAATGTTTAGTTTGACAAAATATAGTTTAATCTGATTAAGATATTTCAAGGGTAGAGTTCATGATTCAAGAAACTTTATTCGTCTTTAGTAAAGAAGACAAATCCTGATATTTACATGATTTAAAGTCAGGACCCTGGGATTTGCATGTGAGCAATTGGCTACTAAGTCATAGCTCCACTCCTGCATAGTCTCTTTGTGAGCAGTGGCTGATTCAAAAATTCATACAAAAATTGGTTCCGGAAATATGATTAGATAAGAAATCTTTATTGTGCAAGAAAGGGAAAAAATAAATTGCTCATCAAATCCATATACAATATGAAATAAAAATATCTCATATCTCAAAGGTAAAGTTGAAAGCAATTTTCTTTTTGCAACATTTTTCCTTTGAATCTGCCTGTGATAGTCCTTAATGGAAGTCATTTCTTAAACACAAGGACAATCCTGTTGTTTCACAAAATTTGAATTCTGTTTCTTGGTTAATAGTTGGAATTGGATGGACAGAAGGTCGATCTACCTGACCTAGAGGGCATTGTGGTGTTGAACATCAGCAGCTGGGGGGCTGGGGTAGAGCTGTGGAAAGGCACAGGCCAACAAAAGTATTCTCCATCCAGGTATGTACAGTATGTTTATTCCCTAAGTTTATTCCCATGCTTTTATCAGCTGAGAGGCAAGTTTGGTCTTCTGTAGTAATTTTGAGCAATATGTAGTCCTTACCACCAGAACCAAGCAAATGTGCCACTCAAACCAGTGCAGATATTATGGCTGAGCTGTGCCCCTTCCTTAACAGTGAGGTCATTCCACTGAATCTTATCTTTGTTCTTATGGTTTTTGTTTCAGTCACAGTGATAATGTTGTTGAAATTGCTGGCTTTTATTCATCATTTCACATGGCCAGAATCCAAGGTGGTCTTGCTGATCCAGTCCGACTCGGACAAGCTAAGACAGTCAAGGTAAAGTACATGGGAAAATCCAAGTGGTAAGAGAGCCAGGTGGCAAAGGGCCTAAACCTGTGCTCCTGTATTATAAAATTTCAGTGTGAAGCGCATATAGGCATTGTGTAATAAAAAATGATTATTATGATACCAAGGCCCATCTTTTTTCTGTATAATACAAATGTATATGACAATATAACATTCGTATAATACTTCTATAGCACATAATACAAGGTCTGTATGTGCTGTAGATAAAACAAAAATATCAAAATATTGTAACATTATAACATATAAAATATTATATTAGTATATATTGTAACATTTTAATTCTGTAGGATTTATTTAATTCATTTGGGGAAAGGGATGTACCATACTCGCGTGAATAAGCGCCTGGGTGCTTAACAATTTTTTTGCAATTTTTGAGGGGTGGTTATTTAAATGGGCGCTTATGAAAACAGAGTGGAAATTTAGGGGGCGCTTTTTGAATAAAAAAAGAGCATTTATAGTACCCATGAATGAAGCCCAGTAATGATTTGTAGTCCAATACAATCTATGAAGGAATGGTAAATATAAAACAACCAAAGTATTATCACTCTTTACGAGTTTGTTTTAATGACAATGACAACCGGTAAATTACCTATACTTTAAACTGTATGTGTTAAAATGTCCAATCAGATAAACATAGTGGAGTATAGTGGTGTACATTATTTAAAAGCCACTTACAGTACCATGGTTTAATCAATGTCAATTTCCTCATAGTCATCTTGTCAGGATCAAGATTTAGCTCCTCCTCATCATCTGAAATATTTTCAAATTCCATTGGCCTCGCCTTCCACTAGCTCGAGATGTCTTTTGAGCAACGCTTGTTCATCACAACACGGTTGGTCTTCCTTGAAGCAGTTGATCAAATGGTCCTCTGACCTGTCAACTGCGAGATTCAGCCCACAAATCTTTAATGAATTCTTAATTACTTCCGCTGAAACGAGTGCTCATCCTTCAATTATCCAGTTTAAGACAACTTCCCTAGAAGGTTGTTTCGAGTTTCCTCCTTGTGTCTGATTATGTAGACCAATACCTTCAACTTCAAGCTATTTCTCGTAACTTTCTGAACAATGTTGCTTGATTGGCCTATTCCATGACACGTCTGGGGCCTGAATGTACTTAATGCATCCATTAGGGACAATCTCAGTGTCCACTCGCTTCGATTATAGTCCAGTTCTCCAAGTGACATTCAAATGAGTCCCAACTCAAGAGACCCTACTACTGTATCTGTTCATCTGTTTGTCAACTCTGTATTCATCCATCCATTTATGTTTGTTTCAATGACGGCCTTGTGTTTGTATTTTTCATCAAGATATTTGACATCACAGTTTATAGAGAAATCTCTCTGGATCCTTTTGAGACATAGATGTTTTCCGCCTCAGTGACAGACGGTTTTGCCGCAAAAAGTTGGTAACCCATCCGTCTGACGCCTCGAATGCAAACTGTGGACCGACCACATCATCTTCCAGTTCACCGTCTTTTCGCATGTTGGCATAGGTTAATTTCAACTTTCTCTTTATTAACTTTCGAGATACACGAAGTCCCTTTTATCGCTTACAAAGGATCAAGTGGAGAAGAACATGCTCTAACTCAACACTCATTGGGTTCCTACCACCACCGGATTATCGCTTACGCTTCTTTCCTGATGCCGCCTCACTTATCTCAGCATACTTTTTCCTCCATTCTCTTATTCTCTTCCTGTCAATGTCATATTGACTATAAACAGCAGCTATGCTAGTCTTGGTAGAATACTCAACGACAGACTTCTTAAATTCCATTGTGTAAGATCTGAGAGTTTTTCCCTTGTGGGAAGAAGCGTTATGTAGTGCTGACATCTTGTCAATGACAAAACAAGATTGCAAAAAAAAAATAGCCAGTTGTTTTGAAGGAAGTTATTCTCTTGACACATACGCGCTATAAGTTATTACAGTATATAAGGCCCCTGGATAAAATTCATTCAATCCACTGAGCCTAGGCCTAGCCTATATTTTATTGTACATTTTTCATTAAGTATAAAAATACCTCGGACAACCTTCAATTTCAGTTTTAAATTATTGTATGAGAACAAGGTTTTAACCAACATTAGAGGATACCACGTATATAAGGACATATGGAAACTGAAGATAAATGAATGTTTCTGGTGCAAAAAAGACAATGACCCAGAGAGCATGGCTAATGACAAGAATGCAGTGGGCATTTACACAATGCCAGATAAAATTAGTGGTGGTACTAAGCTTATTGGCCATCTGCTGATTGAAATTAGCAGAATCATTGGAGGGTTTCTTGCAAACTCAGATGAGAACGTGCTAAAAGGTGGAAATTGTTGGGAAAAGAAAAGTTAGACTAGTCATTCCCGGCCGATTTTTTTGCCAAATGTAAGAAGAGAAAAGTTGTAAAGATACTGTCCAGAGACTTTCATCTGTGGAGGAGAAATATCCTCAATTTGAACTGGACATAAGAAGAAAAAGTGAATACACTCCGCTGCTCAAATCATGCCAACAACATTCCCAGGATTGCATGGATTATTGCCTTGCTAATAAAACTTTACATGATATTGCTTTAAAAAATGAATAAAAATATTCAAGATTTTTACATGCAAAAGTGTTGAGGTCAGTTTATCTTGTTGAATAAAAAAAAAACCAACTCTGTATGGCCATACAATATTTTGATTTTTGGATTTTAAATGTTGTTCTAAATTCAAGATGATGTACAGGGCAGCAATAAAACAAGAACAGGATTCTAATGATGCATCAAAACTGAACACTATCTTAAATTTAATGGAGACTGACCGACCGACAGATAGATGGACGGACAAACCAACCAACAGTGCTGAGATGGGAATTGTTGATGAAAGTTAAGTCAGGGATGTACTGTACTGTATGATTGATTTTCTTAAAAAATCGGGAACACTTATTCAAATGAGAGGGGGCGCTTAAGACAATTTTAACATTAGGAGGGTGCCTATTCAAGAGGGGCGCTTATTCAAACGGGGCGCTTATTCGCGCAGGTACGGCATAGGTTTCCCAAGGCCAAAGGTTAAATAAAAAATTCACTTCAGTCCTCTGACCCATTTTTAGGCCCACCTCTGTCTTAAGCCTAAAGACCTGTCGTACCTCTACCTAACAGAGTAAAGGGTAGGGACATCCTACTCCCCTGTGGCCTATTTCTCACATATTCACAAATCTGAGGAAGACAAAATGATTGCAAGAATTTCAGTATGGCTTCCTCTAACAATTTAATGTATTATGAGCAAATCTTTCCTCATTAGTGGGTGAGTATCACTTTCTGTACTTCTAATACTGCCTACTAGTTTGTTTATGCTGTTTTTAATTTTAATTTTTGTAGCTTACTATCAAGAAATTTCCAGTTCCTGTTCAAGTTGATGGTGAACCGTGGAAACAAGGAGCGTCTACGGTCACCATAAACCACTGCAACCAAGCGCTCATGCTGAAAAGAAGCGATTTTAGCGTGTAGTAAGTGTCTTGTAAGAATACAAAATACAGAATCATTAACAAAGAAAAAAAAAACAGTAATACCCGTACCCGAGTCACACAAGACAAAATGTTATGCAAGATGCCTGCTGGGGAATATTTAAAAAAGTGTTCCTTGCTATGTCATGTGAAAGTTCATCGTTGTAAGATAGCACACAAATAATGTAATATCCACGAAACAAGCAAGACATTTACAGAGGACACTCACACTCAGTTGTGCACATGCTTATAGGACTTTCGCTGTGGCGTTGTGCATATCTTCACAGTCAGCATATTAAATTATACTGACTTAACATGGTAAACTATTTCATGAAGATCTTTTTTAATAGACTAGCAATGAAATACTAAAACAGTAACAGAAAACAACCTTGAAAATGAGGAAAAAGGAACGCAGATCAAACCAAACACCACTGCACCGTTCCCAAGCAATTTAAGGTGCAAGGCCCGCAAAGGCAGTACACACAGGTGCTCAAGTGATGCTGGCATTTAGACATAGATTATACCCAGTCACAGGGAAACAATAAGCTATTATGATGTGCACAATGAAATAACAGTCCCTCCAAAAACGTTGAAATATGAATGGAAGACATGATTTCGGTAGGACTATCTTGGAAAGCATGTAATGTTCAGTAAGCATCCTGTGTAACATTTTGTCTTGTCAAACAGCCATACATCAAACAGCAGCAGGGTAATCATTCTTATTTTTATGATTATTTGATACAAATTTTAATAATATTAATAGCATAAATTTTGGCATTTTCAGTACTTGCTATTTTTTCACAAAATCATGTTTAGTTAAGTTTTAATCTCAAAGTGGTATGAGCAACATAATTGAACCAATGACCTCGCATGGAGAGTGCAATCAATGATAAGTGTGAAAAAATCTCCAAATTCGATGCATTCAATGTTAGAGTGAAGGATCTTAAATGGATGGTATAGTTTTTAGCTACTTCCAATGGTAGCATAGACTATACGATTGTTTGCTGTTGCAAAAGAAACTGTGAATCATATTTTTTTTTATGACATATTTTATATTTTATTATTTACTATTAAATATAAAAAAATTGATCTATAATAACTCATAATTTGTCTCAAAAGTATATTTTGCATGGGAACTTTTCTACATTTTTAAATAATTATATAATTTTCTATTTCTATTGTTTTCTGATTTTTTTTGTTTATATAAATATATCTGTTGTTAATTTTTGTTACTTGTTAGTAATTATGATTATGATGAAATGATGTTTATATTGAGTGTGTGGTGATTAGCATTAGGATGACTATGCTTTATTTAATGATAATTAGGGTGTTTTAAATTGTTACCATCTTCATAAGGCCAAGAAAAAAATACCCAGTTTCTTGTCCAAGTCTTTTTTGCTGTAACCTCAATTTTTGTGTATAAAAAGTGACTTAGATACCAATTTACCTCCGTTTTTTATACAAAAAATATGCTTTGGAGAGAGTAGCACACAGAATGCAGATTAGCAACATTGGGGGTTGTTGCCTACTGCATTGTAGTGGAACATCTAGGTATATAGATGCAAATGGATTTGTGCACAGGAATAGCATGCATCCCTTACTTTTACCTGTGTAGATCAGATTTCATTACAATGTTGACAGCGTCACCACCTCATTTCGAATAGATGATGACCTCCTTCCCTTTTAAAAAGTTTTGATGAAACTAATTTTTTTTTAATATGCCCGTCCATAATAATTATTTTTATGATGTTGTGTTTTATATCTTCTTTTTCGTCATCATCATCATAATCAGATAAAAATAATTAAATTGTTATTTGAATACATTATTTTGCTACAACTCTTTTTGATAAAGATTTCCATTTTTATATTTAACATGTAACACCTTGCAATATGAGATTTGAAAAAAATGTACACAAATTAATATTGATGTTACTCTCGTAAAAGTATTTTTTTCCCCCTCTAGGGTCCTCCTTTTGTTTTGCACTGTTGAAGCTTGTCAACTACTGTGGTAGTCAATGACAACCACTTGTTCTGTCGATTCAGAACGGTTAAGAACTTTATTATTATTTATTATACATATTTTTTCCCAAATTTTACTAAAATTATTTTTTTTTTAATAGAAATTTAGATTCTTCTTCCTAAACTAACCATTCCATTTAGCAGTAATTTTCTTAGTTTTTTTTATTGGTATTTTTCTTGAGAATGTATTTGTTACAAGTAAATTTATGAAATTCATATTCTGCATAATTATAAAAAATGCTTCCTCATTCCACAAAGAAAACATTAATTGGTAGATTTTTGTTTATGAAATTTTATGTAATTAATTATATTGCATAAAAGGAAATTTTGTTCATGTTTTTTTTTAAATTCTGGAATAATTGTTCATGTATTTATAAATATTATTTCAATTTATCTGGACAAAATGATTGTTTTTACATCTCAGGAAAGTAAAGGTTGTTCATATGCCAGATTGCCATATATGGCTATGAGTTGCTATGTATGAAAAATTCCCATATATGTAGATAACTTGTATTATATTATGTGTTGTAGATTGTCATTGTGAGGTACATTTTTTATGTTGGTAAATTCTACAATAGTGTGTTTTATTGACATAAATTGGTGTATATATTTAAGACATGGAATATGGAACACCGGTAAAGCTTCAGACTTCAAATTGAAAGGTTTGGGTTTGAATCTGAAACCCACCAACTATTGTACCTTTAGACTAAACACTTTATCCATTTTTTTCCTTTCCACAATTGAGTTTGTAAATGAATGGTACCTGGTAGGACGCATTATGATAGCTAAGTGGATATTCCATATGTTTAGTTTAAGAAGGGCAATAATGTGAAGCAAATAGGAGCACTATATTAGACTGAAATATTGTTATTATTGTTGTAATTGTTTTTATTCTTATTGATATTATTATTGTTGTAATGTTATGCTTGTCATGCTAACATGTTGAGGGCGTGGTCATTTTTACAAGAATCTTCTGTGATAGAAACAATCAAAATGTTTTATATTTTGGTAATCTAATGCTGTTATTATAAATGATGCATAACTATTAAATACTGTTAACATTACAAACAGTGGAAATTTATAATTAATGTTGGTGCTGCCCAAACTTTTATATTACATATTGAAAGATGCAAGAATGTTAAAACATCTAAAATATTAATGGTATGCACTATTATTACCATTATTTTTATTCTTGTTTTTGTTGGTTTATTTTTGTGTGTGTACAGTATTTTGTTTTTTATATAATAGCAAACTGAGTCACTGCTTATTGGATCTAAACTAATGCTTTGAAAAATCTTGCAGAGCTACAATGCCTTACTCTGTGCCTAGGTAGTGATATTTATGTACAGTAGTGCAAAATGTCCTGGCATCCTATAGGATTTGAACCCAGTACCCTGGATTGGTAGGCAAGCACCTTGCTGATCTACACCTCCACTCTAATATATTAAATAATATTATAAATATTATAATTATTACTGTTACAAAATATTTGTTATTATTTCATTACTATTAAATAATTATCTTTATTCTGCAATATTTTCATCATAATATGTATTTTATGTTAATTTTTCAATTAATTTTATTTAGTGTTGATTTATGGTTAAAATGTTTATTATACTGTATTGAGCATTATAATAGACATATAGTGTGCTCAGCTCTATAAAATTGCCTTTATTGTATTGCACACAGGAGGTATATGGAACACGTACATGACTACCCATGTAATTGTACATAAAACACAATATATATGAATATTATGTAATTATGTAACATTATATATGTGTATGTGTATATATATATATATATATAAAATGATTCAGTATGTTGCTATATAAATATATTATGAATATATGGATATTATGTAATTATGCAACATGATATATATTATATAATGTAACAACATATATTGATTTAATATTTTACTATATATATATATTATATATTGATTTAATATTTTACTATATATAATTATATATATATGTATATATATTTTACTATATATAATTATATATATATGTATATATATACTGTCTCTTATACACATCTAGATGTGTATAAGAGACAGAAATCATGTTTAGTTAAGTACGGGATTTGAACCTGAGACCTCTTGCTTTCAATGTGAACGTCATAACCATTAGAACAGATTCAAATAACATCAGATACACACTATTACACAATTGGTATGGCTGGAAACTAATAATAGCATATAAAATAAATCAAAGCCCCTTTCAGACAGAGCTGCAATACCACAATATTGCGGTAAGCATGCCGGCTTGGGTTTCTGTCTGAAAGGGTTGATACGTCAATATGCCGGCTTACTTAGGCCACTTTGCATATTGGTAATATTGCCGCAATGTTGCGGTAACGGCTACTGGCTTGCTCTGTCTGAAAGGGTCTACTCGATATTGCGGCAATCAAGCCGGCGTGTGCATTTATGCGTAAACAAACAAGGTTAAAGTTGAAAACAATTGCACGGTGGTATTTAAAAGCCAAAATTTCACCATTCTATGGACACTTTCAGACAGAAAAGCATAAGATTACTGCAATATTGCGGTAACAAATGCTCTGTGTAAAAGAGTATAGACCGGTTATTATGCCGGCATGCTTACCGCAATATTGCTGCAACGTCTATATGAAAGGGCTCAAGATAGCCGTTAACACTATTAAATTACAAGTAAATCATCAAAGAAAGGTAAATACAGTGTTCGAATAAAGGACATGATAATACATTGTGTAGCATAGCTCTCAAAAAATGTTGTCCTATAAATAAATAAATAAATTGAGTAATAAAATACCTCTTACAGGATTCGAACCTGTGACTTCTCGCTGGGATAAGGCGTCATAACCATTAAACCCCAGAGGCTTTATGGTTGAACAGATTCAAATAAAATCAGATGCACTCACAATTACACAATAGGTACGACTGGAAACATATGAAAAATATATAGTATTAAATGCAAAGGTGTTTATCTATACCAAAGTTATCATATATAATGTATATTTGCATAGGCCTATGTCCATTTCACTTGAAATGGCACGCTATCCTTTTCATGATTCAACCAGGAGTATAAGTTGTATTTGGTAGACTTAATGTTCAGTGTTCAATGTGTATGTCTTAGCCGAATATCTAAGATCTTAGCTGTATGTTCAGGGTGCATGAATCCTAGAAAACTGCTGGATATTGACTGAGGAAAATATTTGTGCTGCAATTGTTAAAAATCAACTCATATCACCAAATTTTGCCAGCTAGCTCTCCCTCATTTAATACCCCACTTAATATTTGAGTCCCCATCATCCCCCTCCCTCCCATACCATGACAATACTACTAGATACACCACTGCAGGAAATTTACATGTGATGAGCCTTAGGGTCAGTCCCACTTGGATGACATCATTTTCCATTGGAGACAGTCCCACTTAACATAATTGTATTTATGTTTATCCTAAAATTGACCTTTAATGTAAAAAATCCCCAAACATTTTAAAAATGTCATTCAATGATGGTTAGTAAAATCAATCTCATGTCTGTGAAAGGTATACTATTTTTGAAAGTTTACTAATTAAGTCATTGTAATACTTTACCAGGTTTGGCAAGATAGTGACATGAATGGTTAGGCAAATAATTCTTTATTGACTGGTTCTACCTTGGGCTGTGAGTATTGGAAGAGAAATCTATTTATTCAGTCAGTATTTTATTCAGTCTATGAGGATCCTGTCGGTGTTTAACAGCCAAGCTGTAATGTTTCATCTTATTCATGCACTATGTAATGTTATAATGAGCAAAATAAATGTCATAATACAAAAATGTAATTTAAAATTATACAGTTGTACTGATTTTTATTTACAGTTTATCTATTATAGAGAGTTTTTAGACTATATATATATATATGATAAATGCAACATAGCGTAATATTATCTGTAAAAACACAACCATTATACACAAATATAAATATAAACATAAATATAAAAAAATAATGTTGGAAGAGGAAAGTGAGTGAAAAATTTCGCCCAAGCTAAACCTGAGCCTTGTGTATTATATGGGGGTGCCCATACCATTGGACCACTGGTGTTTCTGTTGGAAATTTCAGTCCTGTTGACGAAATGATTTCAATTTCTGTGGGAGTGTGTTGGACCTGAGGGTTGGACATTGCTAGTCCCAAGTTGCAGATGTCTCTTAGGAATTGGAGGACGCCCTCCTGTAATCCTGGAAGTTATAAGCAAGCAAGAATCTCGTGGAAAATAATCCATCTACAAATTTACGATGTTTTCACTACCTGTATTATTAAGTGCATTATTTGTATCAACGTGCACAGCAATTAAAAAAATTTTTTTTATGGGATTTATGTAGTGCACATATCCAGAAATCTGCTCAAGGCGCCTTTTTTCCTGGTCATTGTATACAGAATCAATCACACACAACGTGCAACCTCCTCCGCTCTCTCCCTGGGGAGTATTCCTAGTTATGTGTGTAATCAGCACATCAGCACAGCACTAGTTACACATGCACAATATTTTAATATTTTACTGTAGATACTTTCATTTTTTTTTAAAATTTATTTATTCAAACATACACTTTCTTTACAGCGGCACTTGTCGGTTAACATCATGTTCAAAACAACAATTATTTCAATTACCTGTAAAATTAACTCAAAAGTATAAAAGAACAGTACACCATTCCTTCTACATTGATTCGAAAGAAACTTTCATCCACAACCTAACTAATATAAATACAGTAACACGATTTCCAATAGGTAATGTAATTAAGTCAAAAGAATTGGAAGAGGAAAGAGAAAAAAAAAATACACAATTCTGAACTTTTAATTAATGATGCTTGCTGCCCTCATTAGTTCAAAAAGCTTTCTGTAACAAAGAGTATAAAACTGAAAGAGGTCCGACTGCCCTTATTTTGTATACAGGCAATGGAACGTTAAAAAGTACTCCCACGAAGGGGCGTGTCCTTCATAAGAATGTAAAACGCGTGCTGCGTTTCGAATTCCAGCATACATCCTATAGACGCACAGCACGCGTTCGATATGAACGCACTTTACGTTCTTTTAAGGGCCACGCCCCTTTTGGGTAGTACTTTTTAAAATAGGATTGCGTTCCAAGGAATCCCCGGCAGTCGGACCTCTTGCAGTTTTATACTCTTTGTCAGCACTGTAAGTGCAAGTGTCTGAACATTGAGGTCAGCATCAGGGTTGCCATTTGGCCTTTTTGATGGCCAGATTCCTTAAATCTGGCGGTATAAAAATTTGCCTGGCCGTAACGTTTGAAAAGTCACGGCCAAACTATATTTGGTTGAATTTGGCCGAAATTTTGAAAACTTTACATTTTTTTTCAATATATGCCTAACGTAGACTTGTTTTGGATAGGCCCTATGTTGTTTTTGTTAGCTTAAATTCTATATTTGAATCTAATCATTTGTTTGTACTTGCACTAAACAGTTAGCCTAATCTATGTTCCCCCTTTAGCCGAATTGACGTAAGAGGGTTTATTTAAAAGATAACAGTTACATTTGATAATTTAAATTGTTCGGATGAAATATATATTTTTTATATGAAGTTTATCCTCGTTTAATCTTTATGAAGACAGTTCAATGCAAGTTTGTACCATATATTGTGTGTCTTTGTATATGTTCCATCGTAGTGGAGGTTCTATCTCCTTTGAATCTCTTTTGAATATAAATTAAATACTGTACTTTAATTAATTTATTATTGCACGCTTAAATTGTATAGGCCTATGTGCTGCAGTGTTCTTTATGTAGAGCGCCAATAATGCTCGATGTGATGTGATCATTCGGGTCCGGTGGCACCTCCAATTTCAAGCAAGCGTTGCAGAGACTTCTTCGAAGTTACTCTGGAGTTCGGTTGTATACTGAGAATGAAGAAGATAATTCTGATCAACATTGATTTATTGCTTTAAAGTACAAATAACATTCAGAGGCGAATTTAGAAAGTTTAGATCAAAAATACTTATTAAAGTTTTCATATATGTTTGTTACCTAACAACAGTTTGTGTTACCTAACTATGTAACTTAATTCATTCCAATTAAAGAGAGCCACGGATTTGCCAATAACAGGCCCTTAAAATTTTTGCTATAAATCGACTACAATGTACCTTGATATTTAATACATTTAAATCAAATTTAAATCAATCTTAATAATGTGATTTTAAATAGCAAAAGCAGAAAGAAAAAAATTGATTGCCCAAACGCATCAGAGGTTATTTTTGGGCGACTAGAAAACAAAAATTTCTTCTAAGATGGTGTTCTCGATCGGCCCCACTTTCGCCCTTCCCCACCCCCGCCTTTTTTTTCGGCTCCGACCCTCTCCATTTCGGACATCTCTGGATTCACCCTGAATTGGCCTACATGCTAGCAACTAAAGAACATAGGCTATTTAATATTATGATGTAGCTGGGCATGTATTTGATGGTGATAGATTAATTAAAAGAAGAAAAACAGTGAAAGTTTTTAAACAGAACAATGTTACAGAACAGAACAATGAAACGTTAAAACATTGTTCTGTGTATATCATTTGAATTTCTTAAATTTCTAATGAATGACCGCTGATTTTCATGTAAATTTCAAATGAATATGTACCCACTGTTGTCTTCTAATCTGATTAAAATCTGGCCGAATTTTGGCCGATATCGAAAAAAGTTTGGCCGAATTTGGCCGTGAGATGGCGTGTGTTTGGCCGTGAAGCCTGTCGACTATCTGGCAACCCTGGTCAGCATTGTTTGAAGGTTAGCGGTTGGGTCTGTGGTATTACTATTACTGAAGGTAATGTTAGGAAATTTAAGCACTTGTTGCCGAATTTAAGTAATTTTAAATTGCTTTATGTTTTGTAAGTTTGCCAGGTTAAACTATAACTTATTAAAATATTTTCATACAAACATACATTTGGCAGCCAATGAAAGTAGACGAATATCCTCCGCCCTCTTGAAAATGGTGGTTCCCAACCTGGGGTCCGGGGACCTCTCGATCAGGGTCCGCGAAAAATAATTGGAGGTTCGCCAAGTCAAAGGTGTCCGCTTTTTAATGATTCATTTGGCATTATTTTTTCTTGTCTTACAATAGTGTGATCATATCTTGACAATAATGAAATACCTTTGATTTGACAGGCATGACTTACTGCACTGTAATTTGTTTGAACTATTGGCGTATGACCCATGACACTAACTTAACTTAGTAATGAAATGTGCACTTTTGATTCAATTAATTTGATTATCTTTACTTTAATTAACTTCACAATGTTTAAAATAGATTTAGAATGCTATTATTCAGGGAGATGTTATTTACAAATCCAATTTTCGATTTCAACCTTTGACATTGCAAGGCCATTTTAACCCTGTTTTGTGCAACTATGTTTATTTGTATTCAATGATATTTACATGTAAATATTTAGAGTAAAAATTTGCATTTTTTCTTAAAAATGCAAATTGGCAGCTGACTCTCTATGAGTTATAGTAAAATTTTGCTTAAGCTGCCCCTGACCATAATTTTTGTTGTACTGTACCTTTTGTAAATGTGTATTGGTCGAATAAATAAATGAAATAAAATGAGAATATCCTGCTAAACTTCCGAAATAAGAGGTTGACCTTTGACCTAATGACACCAAAAGGTCATTTGGCAATTAAATGTGTGATTTTAATTTCTTAAGTTCATGATTTATACTTATTATCATTTATGCAAATGTTTAGAAAATTAATTATGAATGCAGAACTGAGTTTGTAATACTGCATTAACCTCTTATAAATCCAAATTTGACCCTGACCTTTGACACTGCCAGGTCATCTGAACCTTTTTATGTGCAATTAGGATTATTTGTAATAAATATGATATTTACAGTACATTTAAATATTTATAGAAAACACTTGCATTTTTCTTCAAATATCCTGCTTAGCCGCCCAAATAAGAGGTTGACCTTTGACCTAATGTCACCGAGAGGTCATTTGGCAAATTAAATGTGTGATTTGGATTCTTTTGGGTCATGTTTATATTTGTACCTAATACATTTATGCTTAATATGTAATGGTTAAGGAGAAAAGTAGCTGCAAAGTTTTATGGCGGCCATTTTGAATTTATGCAAATTAGGTAATTTAGTATTGGCCGATCAAGGTAGATACTTTATATGCTAATTGTTACAAGCAAAAGAACATATTTCAGCAGTAAAACAAACTTTTGCAATTTGGACTGGGAGACCTATTTCTACTTTTTTACGCTTTTAATTTCTACGCTTTTAGTGCATTTTTTACACTTTGAAATTCTAAGTTTATGTATTGTGATTTTACCCCAAAAAAGCATACTTAATTTTAACTGAGATCACTAATAATGAACATATACAATAATACCATTACCAAACAAAATGAGCCAATTAAAATCAACATGTATTTTTTTTAAACATTTATTTTAACAAAACATAGACTGGCGATAGTGATGATAATTAATAAAAATGCACCAGTCACTCGGCAGAGTTTGGCTTTAAAAAAGCTCCGGGCCCCTGGATTTAGCCAGTGAGAGTTCATAGCCATTAAGCCATTGACTTCCACTCCTCCAGGTAAAATAACGTTTTTAAATTATAGCTTAGCTATATTTTACAGGCTTATGACTATTTTATACAGTATTCTATTTTGTTCAATTATAAAATCAATTACAGTAATCTGGCTACATATTGTATATTTGGCATATTGGTTATTTTCCTGGAGATTAGTCTTTGTATTCTGCCTAGTGGCGGATTCAGTAGGCCTTATTTGAAATAGAGGGGGTTCAGGGAAGGACATTCATGGATGGGGAGTCCAGACCATCTTAGCCCCACCATTGGTTGGGGCTGAAGTAAGAAAATGTATGTTTATGGCATCTCTAGATGGCCGGAAATGGCACTCCAGACCTAAATTTGATTTGATGACGTCATCATGGTCAAAATAAATGTTTTTTCTGACCCCTCTCATTTTTCTTTCCTCAAAACTTTGATGACCCCCATATCAATGCATATTAACCATTCGTCATTTCTAAATCATATTAAGTGGGCATAAACTTAAGGTCAAGATTGAATGTCAACTACCTTAATTTTCCATTTACGTGTCTTAACGTGCGCATACGCATGCATCAAAATTTACATTCTTAAAATCATGCCTATTTTTAATCAGTTATAGCTCCTTAGGATGAAAGTGACCCCAATTTCTATTACATATCCTGAAAGCACATGAGTTGTAGATATGATTTTATAGATCATTATGGCTGATCGTACATTGTGACGTCATATTACCATCTGAATTAAGAAAAAACTTAATTTTTTATTTAGGATGTCATTATTTGTATACTCATTTGAACGTATCTCGCTTATTCTTGATTGATCGTCTCTTACCTGTGAGTATGTTATACAGTAGCTGAGACAATTCTCTTTCGGAAGTGTCTCTTTATTTTGCATTTTGATGACGTCATCATGGTCAAAAAGAATGAATTTTTGGAGCCCTCTCATCTCTCTTTCTTCAAATCAAATTCATTGATATTATCAGCATACTGTATGTAAAAAAATGTAATAAACAGATATTGTTTTAAAATGTAATACAGTTTCAACTGTATCAGTTTATATGTATTTTAGTGCACAATCTGCATTGCTTCCCAAATCTAATATCAAGAATTGTTTGCAATCATAACATCAGCCAATTCAATCTTAACAAACACTGGCTATGATATAAACAATACTAAATATGATATGGTTACAAGTTAGCTGGAGCAATGACAATCTGTGCATTCATAATAAATGTTTTCACAGCTTTTTCAAGTCAGACTCTGTTTGTCAGACACATTTCTAATGTAAACAACTTTGCAGTATATTGTTTCATCGTACTATTTTATCCATTGGTCGAGCACGCAAGATTTCTTGACATTTGATACAAACTCTCCAATTGAATCTCAACTTCAAAATTTTCACCTGTAGGCAAAAGCACAAAATTTTTTTCAGTTGTTAAGTAGTTTGCAGAAAATTCAGAGAATTTCATGACAGTAACGGATTCCACGACTAATTTTTGAACATAATCTACATTACATTACAAGTCTTTTTCCCTGAGGGTGTGAATACGAATCGTGTTCATTTATTACAAATTCTTCATTTTAATTCAATCATCGTGTTGTTTTCATCTAATTTTCTTCTTCATCTAATATTTCGAGCCTGTATTAACCCAAAAAAGCCTAAATTTGATTTTTAATATAAAAATTATTTCATTAATATTTTATTAATATTAAATTCCTTTATAAATAAATATTCATGAAATCCATATTTTATCCATGTTTGTAATTCTTATTATTGCTGAATTTTATTGAGTTTTTATCTTATTAAAAGTATCAGTTTTTATTAAATTGCAGTTTGTTTACTGGCATGTCTTTTTATGCATTTTAGTTTTATACAGTTGGCCATATAGGCCTAAAGTGTATGGTGAAGGGCAGATCCAGGACTTTTCATTAAGGGTTACTACCAAAAATTTCAGATGGCTTGGTGTGTATGGTCTCCTCATGACGCCAGTGTAGTTGATAACAGACAGGTTGATAAGCTAAGAAATTTCAGCGGTCTTGAAAATTGAATTTAAACTTAGTTGCTTCTTGCGCTGAAGACCCTGGTTCAAACCCGGCCAGTGTCAGGTTTTAATTAGAGCTTTGTGCTGGTTTGCCGTTGTATGTTATCCAGTGACCACGGATAATAACGCTCGCGCATTTGATCATTCAATTTGGAATTGGCGCCTTATAAATGTTTGGGTATTATTACAGTAAATACAATCTTCTCAATTTTAATCATTAACCATGGGGATTTCTTGCTTTGTTTAAAACAGCAGGAGTGTTAATTTTATGTTTGTTGTACATGCTGTTTATGATGTTGCCTATGTTTTACTGTCTTTGCTTTTGCTTTTTTTACTTCATTTTATTGTAAAAAAAAAATGTAGTTCATGAGGTGTATAATGTTGGCCAAGACACGGAAACGATGCTTGTTTGTTTAGTTTTGGTAACATATACAGTATAGTATCAATTCGTTGTAGACAACTTGCCTCCAGCATCCGAGGAATGATCTTTGGCATTTAATACCAAAGTTGAGGACTGCCCCAAAGTCCAGTAAGGTCACTGAATTGTTAGCTTTCCAGCCCACTCTAGTTTTAGCCATTGTTCAATGTTACAATTAAAATTAATAGATTTTTCCAAACAATACAATACACTTTAAGAACCCTTGAAGAACACCGTGAATGAAAGCAACTGGTAGCGCACTTTCATTTCAGAGTATCTTCTTGTTTATTGCAAAATTAATCGTGATTGGTCAATAACTTCACCTCAGGACAAAATCATTCTAGCATTACTGCCGTTACCTAATCTTGGGCCTGCAGGTGGCGTTAATAATGCCACTGACCATGGCAAATTTATTCACACAAATCGAATGCGTTGGTTTGCTTCTTGAGCTCTGATTTGTTGTGCATTTTTTCACTTCGCAAAAAGTAGAAACATTTCGGACTACTCAATTTCGCTAAAGCGAAAAACTGCGAAGAAATGTGAATGCGCATGAACCAACTTTTTGGATTCGCGGGAATAAATTTGCCTGGTGGAAAACAGGCTTTGTTTACTCTATTCTGTCTTGTGCATACAATAGAAAGCTTAATAAAACTAGATTTGAACTCGTCACTGAGGACGAGTTTGGTGATCCGCCGCACTTCGACTTGAAATGTTTTTAAATGCTCAAAATGGCCTAAAATATGTTCTAGTTAGTTTTTAAAAAAGTGTAATATTAAACATTTGAAAAGATTTACGCGTGCATACGCGGACGTCTTGATGCCTGTGCACATGTTAATGGCACAAAAAGTTTAATCGTGGCCCGGGATTTATCAATCTCAGCTTAGCAAATGTCTTAAGTCAAAAAAGTTAAGATGTCCCTAATAAATATCTTAAGCTGATTTATTACCCAATCTTAGCAAAATCTTGGCATAAAAAATCGTCTTAGATGGTGCCCACGTACAATCTTTCTAATTTTAAGAAATTTTTAAGCTAAGCAATATTGATAAATTTGACTTAAGCAAAAAAATATACTTAAGACGAATTGAAGCTAAATTCTAGTTTGATAAATGTGGCCCCTGTTACAAAAACATGTAAGAAAACGTAATTCCCAGCTTCAGTATGTGCAGTGCGCGTGGAAATGAGCGTACGGTGTGTAAATTATGGAAAGATTTAGGATGCTGAAAATTACCTGAAACGTGATTTAAATTATCTGAAAAGTGATATTGAGAATTTCCAAATTTTACCGTACACACACGCCACGACGTGCTCGTGGACGGTAATGGCACAAGAAATTGACCTTCTATCAGTCTGATAGCGTCGAAATACAGTCTGCAGCCCTCTATCTGAAAAGTGATATTGAGAATTCCTAATTCTACCGTACAGCACGTCACGACGTGCTCGTGGACGGTAATGGTACAAGAAATTGATCCTTGTCAAGAGTAATTTAAAAACACTTGTTGGTTGGTAATGCCACACACATTTTCCCTTCATAATGTACATATATCAATCTGATAGCTTCGAAATACAGTCTGCCGCCCTCTATCGTCAATGATATTTGATAAAATTTTAAGAGAGATGGAAAGGCTCCAAAAATTCATTCTTTTTTACCATGATGACGTCATCAAAATGAAAAATAAAGGGACACTTCCGAAAGAGAATTATCTCAGCTATAACATACTCACAGGTGGGAGACGATCAATCAAGAATAAGTGAGATATGTTCAAACGAGTACAGTATAAAAATAATTACGTCATAAATAAAAATTCAGTTTTTTCTTAATTCAAATGGCAATGTGATGACGTCACAATGTCCGATCAGCCATTATGATCTATAAAATCATATCTACAACTCGTGCTTTCAGAATATGTAATAAAAATTGGAGGTCACCTTTCATTGTAAGGAGCGTTATGACACGCACGCGTAAAATTAGGGTACATTACATTTAAAATTGACTCAAAAGTTAATGCTCATTTAATACGATTTCGAAATGGCAATTGGTTAGGCTGATATGATAGATAATATAAAAATGCAAAATTGCGCGTAGATGACGTCACGCATAACTGCGCACTTTGAAAACCTTATTGTGACTATTCCAGGCCAAGCTAAATGTTTGTTGAAGCGTGCATGTACGAGTCTCGTGCCAATTTTGAGATATCGTGCTAACAAGATATGGGGAGAAACGTAGAATAAAAATAAAAGATGATGATGATCTCTAACAATAACAATAAGTGATCCACTCGTGAAGCGGATCACCAAAAAAAATTTTTGGTCAACGTTGCAAGAAACAATATCAGGAACATAGAAACTTTTATAGTCTTAATTACATATCTGTTGATTTCATATCAATAATGAATATTTTTTTGCACTGCAAATTATTGTTAAAATTTAGTTATAATTCAGCTGTAACTCATTCTTAAGCCAATTAAATTGAAATTATATAGAATGTATCATCATTGAACATGACAAAAACCCTTAAGGGGAAAATTTCATGTTTTTGGTTAGTTTTTATTTAACCACCCACTTGCTGCTTGCATACATATGCATATGCTAGTTGTGAGAGCAGTGTGAAGAGTGGTTGCCTGGTGTATTGGTGGCAAAAGCTTGCAGCTGGTGCTATTATTTACTGGATTTAACCACAAACTGAAAAAAACCCCAAAACAAAAAATGATATTGGTTTCATTTTACACCTATGTTTGGCCATATTTCTTGGTCCCTGGATGGAAACTATTGAAATAGCCATGGGGAACATAGTGACCAATGACCTACAGTATGCAGTGACCAATGACCAATGTATGAGTGAACTTCACACTGCCATCTCAACTTATGTAAATAACCCAAGGTTAGGTGTAATTGAGTTAGTTAAAAAAAGGTGTTACTTTTAATTTGATAAAAAGGTTTGTTTTAATTAGTGTTTGTTTTAAGCTGTGTGCTCTGTATTATGAGTAAATTGGAAATAAACAGACAGTATATTCATTACCTTCTTTGCATTGCGTTCCTGTCAGCTGACCCCACAGTTTCAGTGCTCTGCAGAATTTTGTGAAATCAAGCAGCAGTAGTTGTTTAATGCTTGTATTAACATACCATAGACTGAAAGGGTGGTGAGGTGGGTTGAGGTGTTGCTGAGAAAAAGGAGTTCTACTCAGTGAGTTATGAAAACAAAATGACCATTGAATTTCCAGCCTACACGGTCACCGCAGATTAAGGCCTATTTTTAAAGAGCACAACAGTAGCTGTGACAGCTGTAGAAAAAATAGAATCATAATTATATTCTTCATGGTAATTCATGCTGAACTGGCATGACAGAGCGACGTTTCACTCAGCATAATTGTAAATATTCTGCCCATTCAGTGACCCAATCATGCATTCAATAATAATAATAATAATAATAATAATAATAATAATAATAACTACTGTAGAGTTGAACTCGTCACTGAGGACGAGTTAGGTGATCCGCCGCACTTTGACCCTTAAGAAAGTGAGCGCGGTGGAGATTGAACCACTATTAAATGCTGAAAATGGCTTAAAGTATACGCTAATTCAGTTTTTAAAAAAAGAATTTGGAGCATTTTGTAAGATTTACTCATGCGTACGCGCACGTCATGACGCACGTGAGCATGGTAATGTCACAAAATGTTGACTCCTGATATGAGATATATGTATCAACTCTCATTGATAAAACGCCTGTTGGTGAGGGAGTTATTATCATTCATAATATTTATCATATATAAAAATTTGATTTAAAAAAAATTCAGATGGCAATATGATGACGTCACAATGCCCGATCAGCTATTATGATATATATCTACAATTCATGTGCTTTCAGAATATGTAATAAAAATTGGGGTCACCTTTCATCCTAAAGAGCTATAACTAATTAAATATAGGCATAATTTAAAGCATAGTTTAATTTTGACGCAAGAGTACGCGCCATAACGCACGCACAAAGAATTAAGGTACCTAACATTCAACCTTGACCTGAAGTTTATGCCCACTAAATATGATTCACAAATGACGACTGGTTGAGATGATTATGGGGTCATCTTATGTTTGAGGAAAGAAAGATGAGGGGGTCAGAAAAAAATTTAATTTGACCATGATGACGTCATCATAATGTAAAAAGAGGTCACATGAAAGAAAATTGTCTCAGTTATAACATACTCAGAGTTGGAAGACGATCGACCAAGGATAAACGAGATACACTCAAAAGCGTATTTCAAAAACGACGTCATCGATAAAATCAGTTTTCTTGAATTCAGATGGCAATATGATGACTTCACAATGTCTGATCAGCCATTATGATCTATTAAATTATATTTACTCATGTGCTTTCAGAATATGTAATAAAATAGGGGGTCACCTTTCATCATAAGGAGCTATAACTGATTAAAAATAGGCCTGATTTTAGCATATTTTCACTGTAATCGGCACAAATACGCACAATTACTATTGGCCATAAGATGACCGAAAAGAATGGAAATTTGGGAAAACAATTTCAGGAACCCAAAATATATCAAAAATCGTAATTTCTGGCTTCCGTACGTGCTGCGCACGTAAAAGTGCACACGTAGTGGAAAATTTCAAAAAATTTTGAAATGCTCAAAAAGGCCTGAAACGTGCTCTAATTTAGTCAAAAAGTGATATTAGTGATATAAAGCACACACGTAAAATTAGGGTACAATACATTTAACATTGAACTGAAGTTAATGCTTATTTAATACGATTTCAAAATAGCAATTGATATGATTGATAATGTAAAAATGCAAAATTGCGCGTAGCTGACTTCACGTATGACTGGTCACCTTGAAAACCTTACCATAATTCCAGGCGATGCCAAAATGATCGATGGAGCGACCTTGTGCGTACCTCGTAGCAATTTTGAGATATCGTGCAAACAAAAAGGGGAGAAATAAAGAAAAGATGAAGATGATGATGATGATCCTGACAATAACGAAGTGATCCGCTCGAGAAGCGGATCACCAATAATATTTTAGCATTTATACAGCGCTCTTTACTGGAATCTCACAGCACATAAAGGTATGAACTATGAAAAAGGTGAATTTTAAGAAGAGATTTGAATTGAGAAAGTTGGAGCATGTATAGGCCTGCTACAAACTACAATGTTGTATTCTTATAATTCTGTACAAAATAGGCATTATACAGATTGTGCATCAAGATGTTTCTTCAGTTTTTGTGTAATAACTACGATAAGAAAATATTTCTTATTTTCATGTTTAGTGTAGCCTACACCAGAATTTTTGTTGACACTTGAACAAAGATAATATATTATACGATAAAAAAAATTAGAACTATAATTATGATGCAAACTTTCAAATAATATTTTATAATTTAAATTATATGCTATAAAAAATAATATTATTATAAAATAAGAATATTACAGTATATATACTTTAGGTAAGATACATCTAGTTATTATGAACTGGACGATATTAAAATTGTTTCCCAAACACTCGTGCAGCAAAAAGTTTTAACTTAGGGATCGTACATGCAAATAACAACTGGCCTATTTGCATTGTCCCTGGTTAAAAAAAGACTCCTTGCTCCAAACACGTTCCTGTATGACTCTCAAAACAAATCGGTGATAACAAAATAAACAGTAAAGTTAGGAAGGGTATTGTGCACAAGTCTAGGAACTTCCAATGAAAATATGATTAAGGCAATTAGCGCGAATCCCTAGGAAGTTTGCTTGACCCTGATATAACCACTCACATTTTGCGAGCACACTGCTTCTAGTTGGTTTTGTGCCAGACTGATTTTGTTGGTAGTTGCTCTTAAAGTCAGGCTCTGGAGGAAAAAAAATGTTGATATGGTGTAGAACTGATTTTTCTAAGACAGAAAAAAGTTGTTTGACGAAAAACTGGGGAACAGTGAATGAGATACAGATTTTTTAATATTTAAAACTGGGGGAAAAGGGGCGTAACTGCCCATTTTTACACCTTATTCCCCCAGTTTTTAAATATTAAAAAATCTGTATCTCATTCAACGTTCTCCAGTTTTTCGTCAAACAACTTTTTTCTGTCTTAGAAAAATCAGTTCTACAACATATCAAAAAATTTTCTTCCTCCGGAGCCTGACTTTAAAAAGGCTAGCATAAGTCTTTTTCAAAGATTTAATATTGACTTTTTAAGTTTATAAGTAAATGGACCAGAGGGCCAAAGTTTTGATTTAAGAATAAGCGCTGCATGTTTTTTATACTTATTTTATCACTTTGAGATGTGTTGATATGTGTTTATGTAAAAAATATATAAAAATTCTGTTTAATATAAGACAGTATAGTGATTATATTGTTTTAATTGTGTATCTGTATAAATGGTATTGCTTTGTAACATTATTAAATGTTTGCTGGATGAATTGCTTTATTCAGGGTTGAAAAAAATGCACGACCGGTGGTTGGAGGTATCATGAGTGATTCATTTTTGGGGAAAAAAATTCAAATATATAAACTGTTGTGCTATATAGTGTACAGATAAAATTTTATACTTGAGGCATTTTATTGATACAATTTTTATGGTCGGGCACAATTTTTTTTTTTTTTTTCAGGCCTGGCTTTACTGTTAATTTTTACTGTATTTTCAACATCTTTTTTGTGATGCTTATATTTACTGTATATGCTTTTTTGCTGGGATTAACCAGAGGACCAGGGATTGTTATTCCAGAGCGTTGTTTGACAAAAAACTGGGGAACAGTGAATGAGATACAGATTTTTTAATATTTAAAACTGGGGGAAAAGGGGCGTAACTGCCCATTTTTACACCTTAATATAAGACAGTATAGTGATTATATTGTTTTAATTGTGTATCTGTATAAATGGTATTGCTTTGTAACATTATTAAATGTTTGCTGGATGAATTGCTTTACTCAGGGTTGGAAAAAATGCACGACCGGTGGTTGGAGGTATCATGAGTGATTCATTTTTGGGGAAAAAAATTCAAATATATAAACTGTTGTGCTATATAGTGTACAGATAAAATTTTATACTTGAGGCATTTTATTGATACAATTTTTATGGTCGGGCACAATTTTTTTTTTTTTTTGCAGGCCTGGCTTTACTGTTAATTTTTACTGTATTTTCAACATCTTTTTTGTGATGCTTATATTTACTGTATATGCTTTTTTGCTGGGATTAACCAGAGGACCAGGGATTGTTATTCCAGAGCAGTTCCCCGAGGATAAAAAATAATAACGAAAAAAGTAATTTTAAAGAGGTGAAAATTTGACATTTCCATTTTGCTTAAAAAGCATTCCTGCATTGCTTTTGTAACTCTTATACTTTTACAGACTGCATGAAGTTGTAACAATTAGTGGTTTTCAAGCCAAAGGTGGTAAGTAGGCCACACACTAAGTTTTTAAAATGCATTTTTGTATCCTGTATATGTTTCTTATTTCCTATGACATCATTCAATCATCTCCTTGCAGCTAAACCTAGTTTGTTTATTGTATCTTTTACTGAATCTGTGTACATTCTACCTTGTTTTTCCATTTTAACTATTTGTTCTATTTAAACTGTTTATATTTAGGTTACTGCTTGGGTATTTGAATGCTAGATGCACCTCATTCTTTCAACACCTGGAGGTCACTAGTGAGTGGAATACTATATATTCTTGTAATTGTTAGTAGGGCCTTTAATGTTTGTTTACATTGTTGGCCTGATTGAACATTTCTGTTTATGGTGGATCAGTTAATTGATTCTGAAATAGTCATCTTGAGGTACAGAGCATAAGAAGAAATGATTTTAGACAGGTGGTTTGGCAAAATTATCACTGCCATCTGGATGTGAAAATAGAAGCACATAAATAGGATGTAAAATTTGAATATTTTTGGTTTAGAAGAAATGTGTATGTATGTCAGAGGTCCCCAAGTTGGTGAAGTGAAATTTCTGGGTAATTTATCATTTATGGAAATGAAATTTCCGGGTCATTTTTTCTTTAGTTTATTAACTACAGGTATGACATGTTATTCAACGTGTGTCATGTAATTACAAAAAGCCATCAAATATTTAACAGAAACAGTATTAGTCCGCTTTTTGTAAGTGGAAAACAATAGGCAAATTAAGTCATTTTGAGGTTTTGTGATGCAAAGCACATGGTATTGTTTAAATTTTAAGTAATCTTGTTTAATTTTTGAAAATAAAAACTTAAGAGCCATTTTAATATTCACAATGAAAATTCTGTATTTTCTGGGAAAATCTAAAAATTCTGGGAAGCGTGGATCCACCTGAAAAATCTGGGAACCCACAAATTTCTGGGAACTTGGGAGGTCTGCCAGACTTGTAAGGCTTCATGTTAGACATCATGTTTTAATATTCTCAAGAGTGTAAGTACAAGTGATACACAAAAAAAAATCGTGTATTCCTTGTTCAATCTGAAAACCATCCCTGGCATCCCATTCTTCCCTTACACCGCAATTAATCTTCATTTTTCCGACACTCCCTCACTCTTCTTCTTGTACATCCCATTTTACATCTTCATTATTACTGAACTTTTTCTTTTCTTCCACAGTCTTATATATATATATATATATATTCTTTATTGTCAAAATAAACTTTTGTTCATTTGATAAGTGTTTTGCATTGCATACTAGAGTGAAAAAAGGGCATTTGATTTCCCCTGTTCTTCTGAAAAACATTCTGTGCAACTGAAATTTTAATTCGTATATTCACCTTCCTCCACCACCATTCCACATGCCCATAAATTGTTGGGATTTATTTGTAAGTTTATACTGTATATATTTGATATTTAATATTTATTTTAAATTTAATTTTTTTAAATTTCTTGTTTAATGAATTACGGTAATGTGAATGTAATTTCTAGCAGATATTGGCCCTTGATGGTATTTGAAGCATGCAATAAGATTGAATAGAATTGAAATATATTGTTCTTGATTGATTGATTGAGCATTGATTGATTAATTGATTATTGACAAAATAATTTGTTGGTTAACTGACTGATTGTTTGATTGAATGATTGAGTGAATGATTGATTAATTGATTATTGACTAAATGATTTTATTGATTGAATGACTGATTGATTGATTCATTGTAAGTTGCATTGAGTGTGTATTTGAAAATGAGAGATTATGACAAAAAGATACCAAATATTTTCATAGCCTAAATAACTAATAAAGATGTGTACCCTCAATATTTTCAACCTGTAACTCACATTTTTCAACTCGCACTTTGTATTTCTGAACTTGCAACTTTTACTGAAGTAACTTTCCAATTTTACAAAAATATAATATTGGACAGTTTATTATAAATGCATCTATTACTAGGCCTAATCATTGACAAGTAAACTGTTTTCTTGTTCTCAGTTTTTGGTGGAAAGCTATATCAGCAATTCAAATTGTCAGTAAACATTATTATTGTTCAACTTATCGTATTTAGCTTGCAAAGATGGTGTTTGAAAGAAGAAAATATCTAATTAAAAAAAAATAATTAAGGAGTAATGTGCGGCTGATGAAAAGTTAATCCTGCTAAGAAATGCTGACCGTTTGTTTTCATTACATTATCCTTCTACATAGTTAATACTTCGCCTACCAGTGTCTACTTTCAACTTAGCAGATACTTGAAAACCTGACAGTGTCACAGCTATAGACACTTTACTTCCAATCAGAAACCAATTAAATGCAATCAAAGAGAGCAGATGTTATGATTACAACCTACTCCACAAGTTTCAGTTTAAGCGCTGTCCACACTATCAACTTTTATTGACAAAAGCATGTGACATGCCTAAATATGGTAATGATGACATCACTTCACATGACCATATATAGGCACATCATATGGGCATTATTTTTTTTTTTTTTTGTCAAAGAAAATTTGATGATTCGACAGCCTGTCCAAACTATCACATTTTATTTGACAAAAATATAAGTGACATCATGATCATATATAGGCATATCATGACTATATATGGGTATACAACAATTTCTGTCAAAGATCATCTGGAAAGCTTTAGAAATTGCTTTAGTTTGACAGGTTTTTACCACTGCAATGAAATTAGACAGCAATTGGATATAATTATTATAAAAAAAATACTGCATTATAAAAAATGAAGTACTGGTTCGTCCCACACATGAGGAGACAATTTATTGAACACATAGTAGCAAGGGAAAACATTCCTGCGTTACACTTGGTGGTGAACAGAACAGCTGGGCTAAAATATCAGGTGTTTGTTGGCCCCAAAGAGAGAGAATATGAAATTTGAGATGCACTATGGCCTAGAACTGTAAGTAGTCTCCCTTTTATTATCAATAGGATAATTTATTATGAGGAAATGTATTTGTGATGGACATGTAAATTATGCAGTTCATGATACTCTCTACATTGAAATATAAAAACCCATAATTAAATATTCAAACAATATATTTGAAGCAATTATCAATTACAAGATAATCTGAGATTGCAAACCCTCACCCTGTTGCGCCATATCTCACCCTGTTGCGCCATATCTATTATGTACTGGTCGAACTGCTGGACACAGCGGGCCTATCCAAATGAGGCCTTGCATGGCAAGCCCATCAATCGAATAAGTTTGCACGCCAGAGCAGACGATCTGCTCCAGTTGGCAATGTCTGTTGCGCCCGGAAAATATAATAAATTCTAAAATCTGCATCTTCCGATTAGCACCAAACTTGTGAAGGATTGAGATACATGTAACATTGTCAATGTGTGGAAATTTTAAGTAAATTGGTCCAGTGGTTTTTGAGTTATGCGCCCTGAAGTACACACACAGACACATAGACAGACACACAGACGCATACTATTGCATTATCCTTCACCTCTTCTTCGGAGAGGCAAAGCTAATGGAGAGGTGAGGGTAATAATTATAGGATAATCTTAGATGATCTCAATGAGTATAGAATAAAAAAAGTTACTTACTTCCGATGAGACATAAATCAAAACCACTCAGTTTGCTAATATAGTTTCACCCATCTGCGATAAAATCTGGAAAAGAAAACATTAAAAAATATAATAAAAAATATTTTCTCATTTAAAAGGATCAAAAAAGTTATGAACTTGCAAAGAATCACATAAAAACAATTACATTTTTATAATATTTATAGATCGGATTGGATTGAAAAAAAACTATGTATGTTAACACAACTGCCGTTGTCATTAATCCAGAAGGCAATACTGACCCTTTTGTTATTAACACTGGTGTTCTTCAAGGAGATCCATTAGCTCCTTTTATTTTCATTATATGCTTAGACTACGCATTGAGAAAAGCCCTTCGACCATCAGATGGACTCTGAAGCGACGCCTAAGCAGAAGACATCCTGAAGACGTCTTGCCAGAATTTGCCTATGCTGATGACATCGCCTTGTTAGAAAATACAGTCAAGAATGCTGAAGAATCGCTTTATCGGGTCGAGAAACAAACACAATCCATTGGTCTCTTTTTAAATGCCAAAAAGACAAAGTTTATTCACCTCAATTCCACATCAGAATTGTCCATTAATTCACTAGACGGACAGGAAATCGAGAAAGTTGGCGAATTCCTTTATCTCGGCGGGTACACATTTACGTCCCATGACATTGACACAAGAATTGGTAAAGCGTGAGGTGCATTACACTCGTTGTCAAAAGTGTGGTCAGCACCAATCAGAAAAACAACAAAAATGAGACTCTTCAAATCAACTGTAGAGTCCATACTGCTGTATGGAGCCGACTCATGGACCTTAATGAATGCTCTTACTAAAAAAATTGATGGAACATACACCCGAATGTTAAGGATTGTTCAAAACGTTTCCTGGCAGTCGCACACCTCCAACAAGTCTCTGTACGGTAAACATCCACGTCTATCCTCCATCATTCGACAACGTAGGCTTGCTCTTGCTGGTCACGTGATAAGAAACGATAAGGCAGCCGGCAGGGCTTTACTTTGGAAGCCAGATACCCTCAAGGAAAGTTGGAAGGCCCACGACAACATTAAAGAACATACTGGAAACAGACACTGGTCTCGAAGGGCACGAACTGAAGACAGCAATGATTGAGCAGTACACCTGAGCAGTACACCTGGAGACATTCCCCTACTGTTTTCTGAATAGTGTACAGCATCCTTTAACATGCACACGGGCGATAATGCACACAGGACCAACGGCTTAAACGTCTCATCTGAAAGACAGTGCACTATCGTAACTTGCATTTCAGCCCTTCAGCTGAAAAACAAGGAGAGCAGCGATGGGAATTGAATCGGGGACCTAGATCTCCATGGTTCAGCGCACACACAGTGGCTATCACCAGTTTAGCCAACTGAGCAGGTATACCCATCTTTAATAAAATCTTTAGAAAAAACAGAAAAGTCAATAGAATGTAATGGATTGTTAATTTAAAAGCATCAATGAGACATCTAAACAATTCCAAGTCTTTTTTTCTCCATAATTTACCAGTATTTTATAATGAACATTCTTTCATATTAAACATGTCCTGTGACATGTATTTTTAATTTACTGTATATTTGTAATGAAAATATTTCTTATTTTTACATATTTTAAACTAATTTCTTGACTTTTTTTAACTTATTTAACTTAACTTCTATAGGTTTTGCAATAATTTGCATTATATTCCTTAGTTAAATGTCATTTTATGTAGTCATGTTTCTATTTAATGTTTTCTTTAATAAATTTCTGATGATTATATTTAGATTGGTAGATGTTTTCTGTACAGTAAGGGATCTAGGAATTGAAAATAGAGGGAGGAAATTTTGCATCTTTCAGATAGAGATGGGGTCCAGGAAGTACAATATTTGTTTGTCTATGGCACATCTAGATGGCCAGAAATAGCCCTCTCAGACTTTGAATGCACTGTTTCTTTTTTTGCAGCTTTCTTTCAATTAGGCCGGTTTTCCCTACCCACCCACCTTCAATTCGCCTCTGCTGTAATTTGTATTGTGACATGACAAGGGTCCCAAATGATGAGTATCTACTAGATGGTTCACCTTCATTAAATATGGTTCAAATAAATAAATAATAAAGTAAATTAATTACCAGCAAATTTAAGGGTCCATGCTTATAAGAAAAGTATTACTTATATATACATCAGTTAATTGGTTAAGAAATGTTTTCCTGTTATTATTTCAAAAGATAATATAGTTTAAAATGCCAATAAGAAATTTATTTTATTCTATTTTTCAGGTTTGATTTAATAGTTAATGTTTAAACTTTTTTTTATAAGCACCACTAAATTTTTCCCCAGGTTCAGTTGACTTATTTTATTCTTATTTTACACACCTTTCAAAGATTAAACAATATTTATTGTACAGCAGTATTGCATAATCACACCTACTGCATATAAGGGATAAGAAAAAGTATTTTACAGTATAACATTTTTAAACTTTACTGTGACTCCTCTGCTGTATTCGACTAGCTTGACTTGACTTGGTTTTTCTAGGTTTGTTTTTATACAAAACCTCATTGGACACGTTATCTCAGCCTCCATTTTTTGTTGGTTTTTCTAGGTTTGTTTTTATACAAAACCTCATTGGACACATTATCTCAGCCTCCATTTTGTTCTTATTTTCTTCTTATTTTTTGACCAATTTCAGCCTCAGTTTTCTTCTAAAAAGTGTAGTTATCAATCGTTAAGACTTTTTACTATACAAATCTGTAAATTGGCTGCCAGCCAATTTAAAGATCTGCAATGAATTCAAGAATGATATTGATTTACAAGAACAAACATTTTTTTATTAAAATTTTGATTTATTAAAATCTACTTAAAATAAGCCTATGTAGTAAACAATTCAAAAATTTAATTTTATTAACTTACTGAATTCAAAAAGTCTTATTGTATCATTTTAACTTTTTTTTTTAGTTACCTTGCTATTTGTTTAAGAATAAAATAATCAAATGCTCCATATGTCATAGGTTATTCATTAAGATTAGGAACAATTACCCTTGCCATAAAAACTGAAATGTTGTGACAAGCCCTGCAGGAAAGAGGTAATAGTTTATACAACTCTGTTTTCATGCTCTAGGGCATTATTGTGCTTGAACATACAGAGTAACAATCAATTCAAACCTAACAAATAACCATGGCCGCTCATGACTTTTCTATTTTCTTAAAACTAAACCGATTTTCAAGAAAAACAAAATTGTTCCTGTTGAAGGTTTTGGAAAAACTTGTTTTCTTTACCTCCTCTTCTGTCTTGGACCAGACCAAGTCTAGCCTTTAGAATCTCTTTTGGATGATCTACTTTTTTTCAACCTGAGATTTTATGTGTTGTTGATCAGAAATCTTTCCACAATTCTACCTCCTCAAAGTTGGTGTACTCCTGGTTGCCATGATGATGGGTTCTTAGCTCAAGGTTGATCATCTAATTGATGTATTCCCCACTTGTAATGTTGCTGGCAATGTTTATATTGGGTATACACTGTGATTTGGTTTTGTTTATTGTTATTGTGTTTACCATATTCAACTCACCTGTCGATATTCACTAGACATGGTAACCACTTTTTTAAATAACATGTTATGAGCATGTTACTGATACAGAAATTGGCTACAGTTTAAATTCTGGTGAACTTTTACTGAAACAAGTGTAATAGTGTAATTACCTAAAAATGGAAATCATATTCTTGAACAGAATTGGAAATTGGTTTATCTTCAATAAGTTTGCAATTGATACTTTTTTAATGAAGAATGTTTTTTTGTTTTTTTTTAATTTTTTTGTAATATACTGGTAAATATAGAACTTTTATTATTGTGTTGTGTTACTTCATTAACTAAATGAATAATCTGTTGTTACATTAGATTTCTTTAGTACTTTTCTGGATGCACCTTTAGGTATTGTTGAACATGTGCCACTGCTACAAAAGTAATGTCAAATAAATATTGTATTAGTATTGTGCATGTCATTTCATTCAGTTTATTAACCTCCCTTAGGAGAAACAATGAAATACACAAAACTATTTTTCATTTCTGGACATTAAATAAATGGGAAAACATTTTTACACAACCCATTAAATTTGTGCTGAGGTGCTGAAATATAATAATTAAATAAATGAAAAGAATTAACATACTGTAGACCCATGTGATACATTCATTTAATGATTGACTACCTTGTGGCTTAAGGCCAAAATTGAATTGCTAGTTTTATGTCCCCATACTGGTCAAATTTTGGAGCCTTATGAAAAACTTTACTATTTGTTATAAAAAAAAAAAAAAATTTTCCCATAAAAATATAAATAATGATGATCTGAAAGATTGTTGTCAAAGCCTAGGAAGAGGTAGCGACAAATGACAGACATTACAAAGGTTCACTTTAGTTCTTTAAAAAAAAAAACAATATTTATTATTTACCAGCCTGTTTATCACTAGTATATAGTAAAGAGCAAATATTAAATATCCTCACCAAACAAAATGTTCAAATCTCTGACATGAAACTAACAATAAATTTCATTTGGCATAAGCTTTATTAAAATAATCTTGTAATATTGTACTACTGTACTACACCTGCATCAGAACTTACACTCATGACAGAAGGGATTAAAATTTGTTCCTCTCAAAAATGTTGTTTATAACCCCAAATTATTAGATTGTCTCCAACTCCATATGGCAACCACAAAAATAGACACCGGTGATTACTACATCAATCAACTAACAACCATGAACTATTTTTAATGTTTTTTTAAGAAATCACTTGTTCTGCAGGCGTGCATATCTTGGCTGTGCCTATCTCGGGTTCATTTAACTGTTACTTTATTGGTAGGTTACCAGTAGATGAAGAATGCCACATCTCTCTCATGTTCCCATTTTTGGTGCTATGGTTTTTTTTTTTGTTATCATTCCATTCTATGTCCAAGAGGGCTAAAGACAGCTTATTAAAAAAAATCGCTAAGAAACACAGACACCAACTATACAGATCTAGCAATAATTGAAAAGTATTTTTCTTTAAATGTCTTCTCAGCTAGAGATAAAATGAACCAACCCGGGGTCCATTTAACTTACTGTTACTAATGAATTGAGATATTACTGTTGATATCACTAAACGATCTTCATTTTGGTTATTTGTCACCAGTTGGAATCAAGAGATGTTGTTTTTACATTTGATTCTTTAGGTGGTATAATCATCGTCTGCCCTGGTGTCTATAGTACCAACTGTGATTTCACATGGCTATAAATACTGCCAATGAAATTGTCTCTGATGAATCAAAACACAGTACTGTAATTATTTCTCTTTGTTGTTAATGTAGCAAACATAAATTACATTTTTTTAAACTACAGTACAACACAACATGGTTATAATATATCAGATATTTGGCATTTAATCCCAAGGACATACAGTAGGATCAATCTGAATAACAATCATTTTTAAAACCATACTTAAAGCTGTGTCCAGACTGCAATTTTATATGACAAAAACATTTGACATGCCCACATATGGTCATGATGACATCACATCATGACCATATATAGGCACATCATGACTATATATATGGGCATACACAACAGTTTTTTTCGTAATTCGCATTTTCCAGCTCGCAACTCAGATTTTCCAACTTGCAAATCACATTTTCCAACTTGCATTTTCCAACTCGCACTGAAGTAACGCTCCCTTTATTTGGGGCAGAAAAAAAACATGGTTTTTTTAATCAAATGGAGCAATGGTATAATAAGGTTTTTTTATTCCAGGGCAAGGAAGTGAGACCTGTTTTAATTTTCTAAGTAGGACTAACATTGTTTTTGAAATTTTTACCATTGTCATAGGGCAATAATTATCAACTTGAAATAATAGACTTAATGTATTTCAGTATATAGCATTTTACATCCTCTACAGAGATATATGTATTTCAAAATAAAATTTAACAAATATTTTGAATGTCATATTTTCTATAAAATATTGTTTGTATGGTGAAGTAATAATATAAAAAATATTATATGCTTGTGGTACACACATAAATTGTTATTTAGGAAAAATAATGTTTCTCAGTATCTCAAAATATTTATGTGATGGTAATAGAGGGAGTATAACCCCATAATATTAGGGATTAGCATTCAAAATAATGTTATTTGATTAAGAAAATAATTTTTTGAGGTTGCAGGCCTGTCCGATGGAGGAAATGCCCTGCTGGTGTCACCACTGGATGACATTCAGTATAAAAATATTGCAAATTTCTCAGCTATCTTTTCCCCATCCCCAAAATGCAGATGAAGGATAATGATGTTCATGCATTGAAGAAAAAATAATTAACAAATTTAAATTATTTCACCTTTTCTGTCAATCTACAAGTTTTTTGTAATATGAATCTCTTTGGGAACAGTAATCTGCTTTAATTGAGCAAACCAATTAGTGTTATGTTCTGTAATCGCCTCTCGGGCTTGTAGACATAAACACACAGAATTTACTATAGACTTTCTTTGATTGACACTTACCTGTCCTATGCTGTGGTGGTGGCAGGATTTGACTGACTTGGGGGGGGGGGGGCTAAAATGTCTGACAATTTTTGATAGATAACAAAGGGGTCAAGGGATGATACCCTGTTTGTTTTATCCTAAAACTGTTTTGAAATGATTTAGCTTCATTAGACCAAAAAAAAAAAATGTCAAAAACTTTTCTTCTTTTTCAATGAGTGGTGGCCGACATCATGCTCAGCTCAGCTACTGGTGGCCTTTTCTAATAAGAAAAAAAGGAAAACATTTCCTAATTTTCAGGTTTATCAAGAAAATCTGGAATGAGAAACTGGTTTTTTGAATTAAGAAAATAGGACCTTAAATTAGGTACTTTGAAGATAGTAAACCATGAAAAACACTAAAATCTGACATTTTACAGGCAAATCTTCTAGTTTGTCACCCTCTCTCAACCAGAATATTACTTAATGAGGCTTAGTTAGAGGGCAATGTGTTTTCCATTAAACAAGCTTTATTGCTTGCTGAGAAATGATGTACTGCGCGCGTGCAATGGAGACAGTTTCTTGAGGTCTTTAATGTCTGCCAAACAATGTTTATTAAACACAACTAATTTCTACCAGAGAATGCCAGAAGTTAATATGAACTGTTAGTTCTCATATGATACATGTGAATGACATGGAACAATAGGTTATACAGTAGATCCTGATGAGCAAATATAATTTTAAAATACAATCTTCCTTATTTGAACTTTTATTAATATTATATGCTTCTGCATATCAGAGTTATGGATTAATAGAATGAATGAATGAATGGATGAACGAATGAATGAACGTGGAAGTGAATGAATGAATTAATTTTTTACTTTTCAACTTTATTAGTATCGCTGTATTATTATTTTTTATTTATATCGCAATGCTCTTGGTGTTTTATATCCAAATTTTATAATGTACTTGTTCAATTTTAACCATCTGTTTAACCATTTTTTTAGTCTGATCTGTAGAATATCTTTTTGTATCCTTTTAAAATATTTATTTTGTAATCTGTGACAAGCAAGGCAAACTTCAAGACATTTTTATGAGTTTGACCAATAAAATAAAATTGGATTGAATTGAAGTGATTAGTTTGCATATTAATACACTTTTTCCCAGGCTCACTGTTCCTATTTTTTGCCAATTTCAGGCTCAAAATTTCCTATTTTGTTGTTATTTTACACACACACACACACACACACAAACACACACACACACAGGTAGAAAATATTATTGTATAGCAGTGTATTAGTTATTACTGTAAAAAGTATATAATGAGGGTATTACAGTCACACCTATTGTACTTAAGTTACAGATATTAGACCAAACTAGCTAGATTTGTTGTTTTTTTTTTTTTTTTTTTTTTTAATTAAAACCTTATTTCACATTTTACCTCAGCCTCAATTTGTTCTTATTTTGTTTTTACAGTATTTTTAAAGCAATTTCAGCCCCAGTGTTCTTATAAGATGTGTTCTTATAAAAACAAAAAAGTGTAGAGTATTAATTATATTTGTATAATTAGGTTGTTGGAATTAAATAGAATGAGAAACAATTTGCTTTTGAGTTCATTCTGAGATTATAAGCTTTTAAAATTCGGACAATATAGACACAATACAGATAAACTTATTTCATCCTTTTAACAAGAAATTACAAAGGTGGTGGATGGATTAAAGATAAAAGATTAAAATGCAGAAAAACAAACACATCATTACTATTGCTATTTGCATGGATCATAATCATGTATTGGCTGGCAATTAATTTAAGGAATTTTAAGAAAAAGGTCTGTGAGCAAAAACATATGTTTCAATTATTATTATTATCATTAATTGAAATTAATTACTTACTGAATCCTTTTAAATTGTTTTTACAAATTTTAAATATTTTTTTAAATTACATATTTTAAATTTCTTTTTTAAATTTAATATCTGTATTACTACTAGTATAAAAATACAATAGTATTTGTATGATTATTAACATAATTTATTTAAATTATATTATATTTGAAACCAACAAAATACATAATGCTAAGATTAGCAATAGGTATTTTGGTGCATGGATGGTTGGTTTAATCTTTTCGTTAAACAAATATCTCTAAGCAGGTTTGAATTCATTTAGATATGTAACTTGAACCTAGGAGCTTCTAGGGAAATACCTTGTGAGCCCCCACAATAGCTAACGGAACACCCCAACTGTATTCCCCAGGTCCATAAGTTTCTCTCGGTCCATATTGCCACTTTTAACATGAACAAAAATTTAATATTAAATTTTTATTAACAAAATAATAGCATATTGTTGTTACTACTGTACTTGCAGTGATTATTGGTTATGCTGTAATTGTGAAGAGTAATAGAAATAGAAATGATGGTAGTAATAATAAGATATTGAATAATCAACTTTAAAAATTTTTTTTGAATGTTTGCATTTATATATGTAATGAATTTTTAAAAATTTGTTGCTAATATATTTTACTGTAATTTGTAATTTCTACCATGTAATTCAACACTTTCTTTCTAGAGATGTAATACTGTAGTATTTTTCATTAATTTATTTTTTTTAGTTTTTGTATTAATTTTTTCCTTTTATATTTAAAAAAAAATAGAAATGTCTTTTTCATTTTGTAAGTTTTCTGTATTGTGTGCTAAATTAAGAAAAATTTTCTTCTAAAGTTTGCCTCTTTTAACATATAATAAAAGTATGGTAGAATGTAAATGATTAAACCTAATAGTCACCACATCACAATTATGTTCTTGCCTCTTCATTTGACAGTGATTGAATTTTTGAAATTGATGTATGTCAATCAATCATAATAAGGTATCTAAGATCTAATACCAGGTAAACTAGTTAAGAATATTAAGTTTCCTCATTTTTTTTTTAATTTTGATTATTTAAATTATCTCTTATCAATATTAATCATAAATCTCACATGTTCTCAAGATTCATTTTCACTTTTTTGTTTAGTTTGGAAATCTACTCTATCGTAGAATAAATGTGATCTGTTTTCCCAGTGGACATAAGAAAAGTAAAATTTGAATTACTATTGTCATTACTAAGTCAAGGCACCTTTAGTTCTCACATTGAATATTCATGAATATCTCTAAATATGGTGTACATAAACCCATATTTGGTAGAAATAATTGAGTGGAGGTATTTGTTATATATTATGTCATAATTCCTGCTGTGTGTAAGCGTATGTTCATGACTGGATGAATGTCTTTCCAGGGCAGTTACCGAGCGTTGGATGAGAACGATACTGAAGGACACAAGTAACCCTACTGGGCGCTAATTCAGCCTTATCATTTGACTCCGTGTCAGTCTTCGCTGCTTATCATATTAAAAATTCCTGTCTTCATTCGACAGGTGACTTTGGGGCTCAGTTTGGTGCCATAGGTGCTTCATGGCTAGGGGATAATATGTCACTCCTTATGGGAAATTATAGTAAAGCAACTGGTAGTAGATATTTTGTACTACAAATATGGAGCTAATGATGATGAGGTACGGTATCAGACCTACCTCCAACCAAGGGGTATATAGATTAACCTGTCTAACTGCTCTGAAATATGCTTTATAATCACCAAGGACTAATAGAGCAGTGGCAATGGGGCAAGTAAGACTGGGTTTGGACTCAGTGCAGCCCAGGATATACTAACTGGTACCATAAAATGATACTGTATTTTAAAAAAAATAAAATAAGAAATAAAAGCAATGTATATCGATGGTGGATCCAGGGATTTAAAATATAGGGGCCCACCCTTTTCTCCACCTTTTTCCCCCAGTTTTTAAATATTCAAAAAAATCTATCTCATAAACCATTCCTAAGTTTTTTCATTAAATATGCTTTTTGTGTCTTAAAAATCAGTTGTACAACATATCAAACATTTTTTTTCCTCCGGAACCTGGCTTTAATAGTCCTCTAAATCATTCAGTTCGGATGTCATCATCCAATTCACCAGCATTCTTATTTGTTTTTAACCATACGCTACAGTATACTTCTGCTTCTTCCTATCTGTCTTTATATCTGTCATTTGTTTGTTGCTACATCCTGTCTGCCTTTATTATCGGTGAATCTTATCTCTCACATACAATTTTACACTTTTGTAGGCCTCCTCCTTATCTGCTGCTTCCTATAATAATATGTACGCTAAAGTATTTTCTTATTCAATACCGGTATTTGAATCACTTTGTTTGTATGTTTAAATAAATTATCTTTCCATTGAATTTGAAAATAGAGAGGTATGTGTCTGTGAAATTTTTACCCTTTTAAATGATCAATTCTATGCTTTATTGGTTTTTTATATTTTTTATTCCATTTACCCATAGACAGTATAATTCTAAATAAAAGCCTGTGTTGTAGTAAAAATCCAGAAAAACCATCAAAAAGTAAATTAAAACATTGATTTTCTAATTTAAGTGATCAAATAAGGTGTCAACTTTCATTGAGACATAGTTCTACCGATTTTCAAATTTTTCAATATAAAAACTCTTAAGCGAGGCTAAGCCAAGTGTGTATGCTACGAATGTAGGAAAGGCAATATTTATGCATCTGTTAATTGACAGGGAAAATATTTTCAATTGAAATTAACTTGTTGAAATACAAAGCAATTCAAAAATTTAAGTTTGCTTTTTATGTTTTAGTTAAACACTTTCTTTTTTTACACAAAGAGGGTGACCCTTCTAGTTTTTAAATAATACTCAGGAGCCCTCTTAAACAAAATCAAAATAATAATGCTTCATAAACCAAGTTTCATTACGAGACTTAGGTAGTGGAAATGTTTTTTAGTTGGCGTTTCTATCATCAACCAATCACATGTACGCATTTACAATTTCCAGTTTCTTATTGGCCAGTGATTCGATCATCATATTGTTGGTATACGGATCGGGATTTTCTCGCATGGACGCACGGCAGCTAACGGTTAGTAGGATCCGGATCTTGCTAACCGTTAGCTGCCGTGTGAGAACATAGCCGAAATCTCTGAAGTCAATAACCTCATTACTAAATTGTCAGCCAAGCTTTGAAGCTGGAAGGAAAATCTGTTAGCTGATATGATCTTGTGCTGGCAGGAGATGCCCCTCCAAGCCTTCTCCAGTAAACAGCTAATCAAGTAGTATCTAGCCTAAGCACGTACTTCGCTCAGTCCTGCCAGTTGCCTCAAACCGCTACACAGATGAACGTCACACTTCTCAAAACATTACCCCTTTGGATTGACCTTTGCGGTCATAACTTGGAGATGACTCTATATTTGTGACCTTTGTGGCCGTGGGCCATTCTAAATTAATATTGTTTTGTACGTTGTTTTTAATTTTTCATTCTCGATGTCATGTTCACCTGTGCTGTATTGGTTATCACTCTGTGGTTTCTATTGGTTACGAGAATCAAGTATCTTGTTAGGCAATAGGCTCATTCATTGTTTCTATTCAAAGAAAAGTACAGAATTACTTGTTATTCCAAGAATGAATTCAAAATTTGTTTCTAAAAATAGAAAATATTTGGAAATGTATGAATGAATCTCTTATCAACATTTTCAGTTTGTTTGATATTGATTAGTATTATAGTCATACATGATACTTTAGTCAATATTCTGTTTCCAGAAATATTTGACCACTAATAACTTTTTTAGTTTAGAATTTGACATGGCTAAAATGCCAAAGAGAAATACAAATATAACAGAATCTAACTGTTATGAACATTCTTTTCAATTAAAATTTTACATCTCATTAACTGTTGCCTACTGGTAATGAAAAATTACTTCCATTCTACAATATACAGTAAATGGGGACCTATTATATTAATATACAGAATTGGTAAAAATAGAGCATTAGGCCTATATCATCTGTCAGCTACCATAGAGGGGTGCTACTGTATAACAAGCACATAGCCAAACTACCTTATGTGTTGCCCAAGCTAGACCAATTCAAGTTCTTGAAAATCTGGGAGTCAGCTTTTATTTATTTTTTAATAAGGTACTTGAATTATTTAATAAATCAATAAATTTAATAGCTGAACCATGATTTCAACCTTGTGGTTAACATTAAACGACTGAAATGCATGAGGTAAGTTATTGTTAGCAATGAACCTTAGAACAAGTCATAGTAAAAAAAAATAATAGGTCTGTACTTTTGTCCAATCAGATGTCGTGATCCAGTGGTGGATTCAAGGGGAACCAGTTGGCTCAGGGACCCCTAAATATTTCAAAATTATAACAAAATTAGGGAGATAAAGAAAATTATATTCAAATTTATGAGTCTGCGAGTGCCATTTCCGGCCACCTACAGTAGATGCTATAATAATAAATTTCCTTACCTCAGCCCCAGCCATGGTGGGTCTGAGGCGGTCCAGGCTCTCTGTCTGTGGAAACCCCTCCATGGGCTCCCCCTTGGATCTATATATTGTACACTATAGTGAATTTTAAATCTGAGATAACGAGTAGTCTGGGACCATGTCAATGGATATTGTTGCTAAGGTCCCACAAACTAGCTAGTTCAAATGTGTTGATGCATACATCTGTGTTAGTTTTTTCTGATTGGATGGAGGAACACTTTCTCCGATGAAGGATTTAAGATTGATTTCACGTCCCAGATGAATGAATTCAATGTCATTTTGAATATGGTCATGCATGCACACCTGCATTGCAATGATTTCAAACAATCCCAGATTAGGCCTACTCGTTTCTGATCTAAAACTAAATGAAAAGTTAGTTACCAGAAAGGTATACTTCAAAGGTATAGTTTACTAATACATAGCAGGTAGATGGAAGGGATAATGTGCTGTAGCTGAGCTCAGGTGTGAAAACAAGATGATAGCCACCGTGCACTTACAACCAAAACATGCATGCCATAACATGTGTTTTGTTATCATACATAATTAGTAAAAATTAAACACACTGATACATAAAACAGTGTTTTTTTTCTCAAGATTTATTTATTTCAAACACTCCTTGCAAAAACATGTAACTATAGTATGTGTAATGATTGCGAGAATTTTGGGCCTATATTTTTATAATATTTGGTAATTGGAAAATTCAGTTTGGAAAGTCTTGTTAATGTTTCATTAACAGCCAGGAGAAGATAAAAAAAATTAAAAAATTAATGGTCACGTTCGTAGAAAGGGAGCATATGTGGCTACAACAGTTTTAGAATATATTTTAGCCAGAATATTTAGTGGGAAATTCAAAAGTGTGGGCTGGGAATGGAGCCAACATTGGCAGTTATATTATTTGATTATGAACAGAACATTGTTACAATATACATTAGCACTTCATAAATGTTATTGTTTGTTTGGCTTTTGTTATTATTATTATACTTACTTACTTATAAACAATATTATTATAATCATTGTTATATTATCAATATGATTAACTTAATTTTTTCAATACTTTATATTCAAAACGGTATTTATTTAAAAACAGAATCAAAAATAAGTTTTTGCAAACCTTACTAAACATAAACTAAACAAATGTTATTGTTTAGTATTGTCATCTTCATTAGTTAAAAGGACTAAAAATATTAAACAAAAAACAATTGAACCAATACCAATACCATTGTTTTATTAACATTCCAAAAGAATTCCAAAGTCTGAAGGAGTTAACATTCATATTGTAAACAAAAACATTAAACAGTATCTAATTATATTTAAATATTAATCAGCTTCCATGGTTTTCTTAATGGAAAATCACAGAGATTGTCTGTTCCATAAGCTGTCCAAACAATCTGTAATGCGGTCTCCTATTGGTTAAAAGATGTTATCCCTGTTGGTCCTTTCGGTGATCCTCTGATAACACGTAGTTCTTCATTCATATTTTAATTCTTACTCAAACGCATCTCTGTGTGAAACCGGCTCAAAACAGTTTCAATTTAAGCGGTGGGCTTTGGTCTCATCTGCAATTGCTACACTTTCAAATTAACTAATACACCATGAAAATTGATCAGGATTTTTGTCAAGTGAACTACAACCTCTAAATAAAAGGGTTTGACCTATGGAAGAGGAGGCGTATGTTATCGGAAAATCTATAATTGATGTAATCAAAAATTAGTGTATGTAAATATACTGTTAATTGGGCTTATAGACATGCTGTCTTCATCAATGTCATTCTTTAAATTTCTCTATAAATTCAGAAAGTGTTAATAATATGTACAGTAATAATATTAAAACCGTATTTGTATAGCATCTAATGGATGACAGATCCCTGTAGGTGCTTTACATAAGTCTTAAACTATATGTTAACTTTAAAAAATGAAAAATATTTTGCAGAAATTTGGTAACTTTATGATATATAATTTATAAAATACATTCTGATTAATTAGATAACATGATAGGAAATTACAAAGTGAAAATTGTAGTACTTTTTTTCTTTTTCTTGTTTTTTCTTCTTTTTATGGACCCACTTCATATTTGAAAGCTTCCGTCCAGTAGCCCAGTATTTTCAGGAGATTACTACTCCGGTGTACCAGTTTGTGCGGTATTTAGGCCTATTTGTAGTATTTACAATATTATTTAAATTTTGATTAGTTTTATTTGACATTACACAAAAATAGCCTTTAAAGTACAACATTTTCGAGTGTTTAATTTACGGTTTCCAGTGTTTAATTTACTCACCTATTTTTATAATGAAATATACTTGGTTTCAACAAAAGTAATTCAGTTCAACCAAGTAAAAATTGAAAAAAAAAAAATCTATATTTGAATTGCTTTACCAGTAGCATCCAGGGGTGCGGGGAAATACATTACCTGGTAAAGAAAAAAAAAAACATGCATCCCAAGTTTACCCCAATTGAAAATGTTTAAAGCCAAAAAATCATGTTCAAGTAGTTAAAAATCACCTCAAATCACCTAATTATCAAGCTCCCCATGTCACCTCCCCACTCCCATCAGGCTCCCCACCCTCAATTAAAGATTCTTAGATATGCCACTGTTGCTTACTCTTTTATGTTTAGGCAAGTTATTAGCTTTCAATTTAGAATTGGAATTCCTTGGAAACCAAATCCTTCAGCATTTAAGGGATGAATGAATGATGAGTAAGTAGGCCTACACAAATTAAACAGTTAGTGAATAATTGATTATTGAGTAAGTAAATGAGTGAATTAATTAGTAAACAACTGAAAGAGTGAGTGACTAAGTGAATGTATTAGGAAACAAGTAAATGAGTAATTGAATTAATTAAATTAAAAAACAAATAATGAGTCATTAAATAAGTAAGTAAATGAAAGAATAAATGAATTAGTGAAAGAAATGAATGGGTGATTGAATAAGTGAGTAAAGGAAAGAGTGAATGAATTAGTAAAAGAAATAAATGGGTGATTGAATAAGTGAGTATATGAAAGAGTGAATGAATTATTAAAAGAAATGAATTGGATTTATTCGGTGTAAACACCAAGGATAGCCCACGAAAATCTAGAAGACGACTTATTTCCAGTGGGGTCCTTCTGGTGGTGATTGGGCAGTGCACCAGGAGACAATCCCCTACTCTTTTCCGAAGAGTGTACTGCATTCTTTAACGTGCACATGGGACCAACGGCTTAAACATCTCATCTGAAAGACGGTG
>NW_022686478.1:516929-526106 GCF_011630105.1 Anneissia japonica
TCAGCCCTCTAGCTGAAACACAAGGAGAGGCAGCGATGGGAATTGAACCGGGGACCTAGAGATCTCCACGGTTCAGCGCACACACAGTGGCTACCACCAGATTAGCCGACTGAGCTAAGCTGCTCTCTCAATAGGTCATTGAATAAGTCAGTAAATGAAAGAGTGAAGCAAATAAATTGAATAAGTGTGTAAATAAATGAATGTGTTAGTAAACAACTTTATAAGTGATTGAAAAAGTAAATGAAAGAATAAAAATGAATGATTTAACTAGTAAACAAATGAATGAGTGATTTTACAAGTAAACAAATGAATGATTGAATGAATTAGTAATTGACTAAATAAATTAATGAATAAGTAAGCAAGTTCTTGAATGAACAAATGAACGAACATGTAAGTAATTTTTTAAATGAGTATGTTAGTAAATGAGCGAAGGAATTAAATACCAGGCATTACTTGACAACAAAATATGTTAAAATAAACATTTTGAAGAATTGACTTCTTTTAATTGGAATTTATTGCATTCATTTTAGATAGTCAAGGAAACAGCTGATAAGGATGGTAGAACATTACATTGCCAGTACTTGTGAGGTGCAAATGCCATAGGCCATAAGGTCTCTTATCTTTTACAGAATAAACATAAAAATGTGAGTAAGATCAATGGTATTTATTAATGACTTCTACCAGTTTTGATTTAAAAAGATATAATGCCACCCACAAAATGAGCATGAAGGCCAGTGTCGGATACAGGAATTTTAAATAGCGGGGGCCCAGGGAGGGAAATTTTGTTGTACTGTACCTTTTGTAATGTGTATTGGTCGAATAAATAAATGAAATGTAGGCCACCTCAGCCGCACCGTGATTGGGGCTGAGTAAGAAAATTTATTATTATGACACCTTTAGATGGCTGGAAATAGCACTCAGACTTAAATTTGAAAATCATTTTCTATTCTTGTCCATTTATTTTATTAATCTTGAAAATTTGGGGGGTGGGGGCACAGGCTGAATAAATCCTTTAATTTATCACTGAATGCAAAGATAAAGTAAAACAACAAAAAAAATAGATTTACAGACATTTTTCTATAAAAATAATAAAATTTGTTGCCAGAAATTTAAGTTTTGCAATAGTTATATATATACAAATTGAGTTCAGCAATTCATAAAAAAATGTTCAGTTTATATTTGATATCTGGCGGAAGTATATGAAAAAATCCTCAAAGGTCAATAAAAAATATTGTTTATTTTAAAATAATTACATTTTTACTAATGCACTGATAATTTACTACAAAACTCATTAGACTGAATTAAATAACAGCCTATTCACAAAAGATTTATGCAAAAGAAAACAGGAAATTTAATATAGTTTATGTTCAACAAGTGGTGAGGAAATTTTCTTTTCATTCTAATTTTTAATTTATAACTAATAATATATTTAAATATACAAAGTTAACAATTGAATATACTGTAATTTGATAAATTCAGACAGATGGTACAGGTAGATCTTTAAGCAGTATGTTTCCTTAAATCTGATCACTGATGAAGGTGACCTGAAAATTTAAATCTAGATGTGTTTAGGACTACACAGTTAGTTGTCGTGTCCATGAGCTTCTAACAAGATTATCGGTTGCCTCAACTATCAAAATGAACATCTAAATTGATTTTCCTCACATTTGCCAACGGACCGTTTCAAGTAACAAGAATTAAAGTTGCTATCTAAGTAGTTAATGCTGAGCGAGGACTCCTTGTCAAGCCAGACACTTCCACAGGAAAATTGGATTTGAGAAACCATGGAGAAACAGCAATTGGAACTGACAATTGTCCTGTAAAACATGTGTTGGATTTATTTAAGGAACTTGCTTCTGAAATTTATGTGACAACAAAACAGTGACATTTCAAAAAGTATCTATGTTGATGGCTCATCCCTGGTGGTGTGTGATTATATATCCTTGCTGAATATGTATTCAATTGTATAAAACTATTTCAAAATTACATATCAGTACATCTTTCTTCAATTGCTTAATATGGAGTGTGTTCTTTAGACTCTCCAATACACAGTAGGATATAATTTACTTTTCATCTCTGATGCATTCTTAATTTATAATGGTTAGGTAATCTTTTATTCCAAATTTATATTCTGTATGCTACTGTGACAGTTAGAATCACCTCCAAGCTTTCAAAATTCAATGTAATTATGCCTCAACATAAAAATCAGACAATTGGTTACTATATATTAACTACAACTAACTTAAATTAACTAACTTACTTAAACTAATTTAAAAAACTTAATTTACTTGAACTAACTTTATCTTAATTTAATTTTAACTTATGGTAAAATAAACAAACTTTAGGCCTTTACTTAACTAACTTTAGCAGCATTATTTAACTTGTTTGAAACTAACTTTGCTTTAACCAACATTGCCCATAACTAAAATGAATCTTATTTTTTAAATTGTGCCTAATATTTATATTATTATTTAATTTTGTTTAACTAAATTTTTTACCTAATTTTTAACTAATTTCCCTTAGTAAAATTAACTAGCTTTACTTAACTTCAATTTACTTTACATGACTTCAGTTAACTTTAACAACACTTTAACTAAATTTACTTACGGTAAATTAAATTTCTAACTAAATATAACTTTAAACAATTTTACATAAATTTAACAAACTTTACCTAACTTCAGTTGCTCCGACTTCCCTTTGATTGTCAGCTAATTGTAGTTCATGGACACAATTCTGATCATCCATACATTTATGATATTTTTTGGTAATGTCTTTCCTTGCATTGTTTATTGATATTGTGTAATAATTTATATATTGAAAGTGTAAATGAAGATAAGGCCCCAAAACAAACTGTATTAAATAATCAACACTTTCTGAGTCCTAGAATTTGTTCAAATTTTGATTCCATTGTTTCTGTTAGAAAATTGGTATTGTTCTAGTTATTTTATTTGTTTTAAAGTCAGAACATAGTTTTTTTTTTTTTTTTTTTCCAAATAGAGTATTATTAGAGTAGTACAAATTTAATTTATGATAATGATCATCTTGCATACAATTCCTTAATGATATAATATAGAATGGAAAACATTCTATTGTGATGAAAGTTTAAATAAATAATATGTGAACTTTAAATAGAAGTGCTGCACAATTTAAAAAAAAATGTTTTTTAAAAATAAAATAATTTTTTTTTTAAAATAAATAAAAATAAATAAATAAAAATAAAATAAAATAAATCTTTTTTTTTTAAATAATAAAATAAATGGAAAACATTCTATTGTGATGAAAGTTAAAATAAATAATATGTGAACTTTAAATAGAAGTGCTGCACAATTTAAAAAAAAAATGTTTTTTAAAAATAAAATAAATCTTTTTTTTTAAATAAATAAAAATAAATAAATAAAAATAAAATAAAATAAAAGTATTTTTTACAAATACTGCAGAGAGATTGACTCAATTCTGACCACTCTTACTGCTTGCAAAGTAAATTGAGTAAATAAATAATAAGACATATAAACCTCCCTCCTTCCTGCAAGTGAGTTAGGATGATAATCTAATTATTTATTGGCTTTAAGCTTGAATAACTGAAATGAATATTGTCTCTAGTAGGCCTATTCTGTACAGAGTGATTCTTAGGACAGCTTTTCGCTAAACCTACTTCTCTGAGACTGAATCAACAACTCCTAAGGGAGGAATGTACTGATCCATAACTCTTGCACAAGCAACACAAATATTTCAAAATATGTTTTTTATCAATAGCCATTGTGCATGCATTTTTCGTAGCGTGCCCCACAGCGATAGATGTGGTCATCGGCATGGTAACACAATAGCTTTGAGCTAATGCTGGATCATCAACCAATTGCAATCTAATCCTGGTACTTATCATCCAATCAGAACGGTGCTTTCAGGTCACAGAAATGTAAGCTGGAATATATCTGGTCTGTCATATGAACCATGACTCACGAAATAAAACTTTTATTCCATAAATGGGGGACATCAGTGATATGATAAAGTAATAATAATTATGATAATGATTATGTAAGTCAATTGTGATGTCATCACTGCAACTCCCAGTGTTATTTGTCTATCCCCAACAGTGCAATATTTTTTCATATAGGGCACACTTGATCCTTTTTTAGGTCTGTGTGCAAATAATTCAACTTGTATATATTGTACACCGCAATGAATTCTAGGCTAGTGTTTTTACACCTAGGACTACGGCGCACACCTGCAGAAAGAGAAGGCAGACAGTTGCCCAATCATTGTTTGTTGGCAAGTGGTAATTGAAAAATTAGTTTTGAAAAATAAAGAAAATTACTTCAAATTCAATATTAAGTATGAACAATTAAGGAATTCCTTGAATCAAATGGACCCTAATAAACTAAAGTATGAACATTTAATAGGAATATTGGACCTATTTTAAAGACTCAAGGAATGAAATTAGATGTAGGCCTAGGCAGGAGTCCACCGAGGCTTAGATCGTAGCCTAGCCCAGACAAGAAATCATACGATTTTACCTGTCTGCACCGACCAAAAGTGATTGGGTCCTGCAGTATTTTCTCAAATGCTTTAAGAAATGTTTATTTCTTTGACAAATATCAATCAAAATAGCATTACAAGTTCTTCACACACGGCAATAAAATAATTATTCATCGTATCTGAACTGTTGTGTAACGTCTCGTCTAAATGTTTGTTAGCGCGTGCAGGAGCATGTTAGCATATGACTGCTACAACAGTTGATTATCAAAAGTAATATTAAAAGAAGAGAATGTTGTCAAGCAATCAATCTAACCTTCATATAATAATTTTACGCTAGTTTACTATGCGCAGCTCTACTAATTGCTTATTGTTTAAAGGAATACATGACTACTGTCTCTTTTGGAACCACGATGTTGATATTATACACTAAATGGCGAGAATGATGATGATGATGATGATGATGATAATGACGATGATGTACGTTTTCAGAGGTGCTATATTTACCTACCTGAATATGTATTTGTTATAGTATAATGGCGCCTTTCAGATTATAATCCTTTCCTAATATTCAAATCGTTTTATTAAATGTAACTTGACAACATAATCAGATACCTGAATTGTCTTCTTCATTAATACATCACCAGGCACTATTGTGCCATGCTGGCTTGATCTTTAGGCCTAGGTAGAAAAATAACATGGGGCCAACAGACCTGAGGAATGACAGCCTGTGGCACCTGCTCCTTAAGAGTTATCTCTCACTTCATTAGCCTAGCATCAACAAATCTTCCAAGCATCAACCTGTTGGAGACTCAAACTGATGAAAGGAGCACTGATAATTACAGCAAGTTGAAGGTTGAAAAAAGTTTAATGGTCAAATGGTATAAATGGAATTCTCATCAAACAGTAAATGGGACAAAGTAATAAAATTAATTAGTTTTCTGTTCCAACCACTTCTCTTTTTTTCTTTTTTGCTGCTGTTACTTAAATGATTTTATCATTTTTTATTTTATATCTCCAGAATTGGGTAAGAAACAGCATGGAGGTATGATACAGTATATTAATAATTCTTGTAATTTTTATATTTCTCTACTTTCTCTACTACAATCAGTACATTTGGTGGTACAGTAGCATAAAGGATTGATCCACAAAATTCTGTCAACCAAATATAAGTTTCTTCTAATTTTTACAATTTTAATGGTTTAACATATTTTGATGTATACATGTAGCAAGGTCGAATTTCCTTTAAAGGATTAAATAATGCGAGTGTGAGCCTGCGTTTAATATTAATTCATCATTAATGCTAAACATCTTGCAATATAGCGCACTCAACAAGACTTCCCCAATCGAGCAGTCGTTTGCCAGTATGTGCATAGACCTATTTATTTTTCTTTTAGTGTCCCTTTCAATTGTGTTTATCCATGTGGTTTCTTTTCGTCCTTTTGCCATACTTTTTCCATTGATTCGGAAAGAGCACTCTGCGCTGGACTGTAATATCAGTAACAAAATTTAAGTTAGTCCCCTCGAGTCCTGCAGCAGCTATCAGTGCCTACTCATGGTACAGTACGTTAATTTGTGAAATTAATTCTAATTAATTTTTTCATAAATATGGATTATAAGAAAGGGTAATGAAGTGAAAAAAAAAACAAAAAAAACTTGGAATAAGTTGTATTAAGTACCCAGGATGGGAAGATGGATAATTTACATACAATAAGTCACTTGGTAATTGAGTGATACCAGACTACTTGTGCAGCTAGCTCATTGTCAAGAGCTTGGAAATGATAACAGAGGAAATGTGGGATTAGAGAAGCATCCTTTTTAGGAGTGAGCATAAGTACATGCTTAACTAATTCTTATTCCTCCTACACACTTGGCCCATAACAGGTAAACATTTTACCAAGCGTTAGACTATAGGAAAGATCAGAACTATCGATGAAGAGTAATAGCGCCTCCAATGTTTTTTTTGTTTTTGTTTTTTTTGGCTACTAAAAAGAATAATTTTCCTTACCTAAAACCTGGATTGTAAATAGGGCAAAAACATTTTTCAGCAATTGGTTCTATGTTTGGCATGGGAACATTGACAGTGTTAGTCCTTTTATACATGGAGTTTCTGTAAATTAAAACAATAAAAGAAAACCCAAAATAATACTTTTTTTTATTTCAATGTTTTCTTGACCCGACTACAATTTTTTTTCTTAACTTTTATCATTTTGTATTTGTTGGTCATTACTGTATTGATTATAGATAAGTCCGTGTCAGTTACTTTACTTGATTGATAGTCACTAACATGGTTAGAATTCAATTGCACCTTAGTGGAAAGTTGGTATAGTAATTATTTGGTGTGTATTGGCATAAATACAATAGGAGTCTTAAAATATTTATAACCTTGAACATTCTTTGCCATTCTCTTATTCTATTCCATTCCTTTAGACCAATATTTTTGTGAAATGCCAAAAAAATAATAATTTAAATTAGAATTTTGTCAATTGTTTTATTTTAAATATTTGATATAATAATGAATAGGTGGATCTTGATTTGTAAAATTATTGATCCTATAAATAAATGTTTTACACTAAACCAATAAAGCAGACCTAAATTAGGGGTGTCCATGGTAACTAATCAGGCCTGTAACGGGGGTTTTGGCCAAACCTTCTTGACCAGTTTACTACTGTAGTAGTATTTTATCATAACCTAAAGAAACACATCTGAGTTAAAATTGGCCTATAAGAAATCCCCTTCCCCCTCTTTCCCATGAAAATGGTTTTGGGCTTACTACTGGTACTAAGCATAGATGTTTTAACTTGTATAAATTTGTGTCTTAATATTTTTTGAATATTGTGACATATTTGTCAGAGGTATATTATGTGTATTGTCATTGATGACTCCAGTGCATTTTCATGTTTTAGTTGCTAAGGGAGATTCATGCTCCAGTTATAAGAATTCAGCAGAGAGGACATTTGTACTTGTGTTTACCTCACACCAAGCATGCAGCGCATACTGGGTAGGCATACTAGTGTGTAAAGCCCATGTTAAGACTATCAAATGTCCTCCCTCTAATTAAAGACACCTCCAATTAAGGATCACATTTCTGCAGCCCCCAATTGAAGTCTATCTTTTATTTATATAAAAATAATTTGTCTAAATAAAGACCAAATCTGTTAAAGACCATTAAAATCCCCACCCCAAATATGGTCTTTAATTAGAGCTAAACATGTACAGAACAAAAACGATGGTAAATGAGGTGGGAAGATATTTAAGAAGTGAAGACACTGAGCAGACAGTATTTTACTTAATTAGGGGAATAATAATAATAAAATAAATAAATGTTTGGAAGGGATAAATACTTAAGTAGGCATACTTTTAATATAAACAAATTTTGACCACATTTGGCAGTATAAATTTCAGTTTATCAATTTATAATAAGAATGCATCTAACAGAAAATATTGTTTTACAAGTCCCTCTTAGAAAAAACCAATTTTTGGACTGAGTTTTCCTGGTCTATAGCACCTTTGGTCTTTGGAAGAATAAAAAAAAAATATTATTAATAAAAATTAAAGATATTAGCTTGCACTTTGAGACTGCAGAAAGGTGGTATTTAATTGGAGGGGTCTTTAACTAGAGGGGGACCTGTTTTATATGATTAAATGACTATTAGTTATTATATCAATAGTGACATACACATCATTTTACTTACTTTGACTGACAAATGTCACAACACAGTAACATAATGGTAATAACAATATAAACAATGAAAGTTGCATTGATAACAATAACAACAATAATAACCAATATTATCAATGATAATCTTAGATAGATAGATCAGTGTAATGTAATAACATTGTTCTTCTTTGCCATAGAAATGTAACAAAACCATAAAAATACATATCATAAATTTTGTTTTTTTCTTCTCTAATAAAATCCATTACATGAGTCACAAAAACTTACTTTATTTAGTTAGATCTCTGAATTTGCAATTAAAACAGTCAGGAATTCACTTCCCAACCTGACCACTGATATCTATCATCAGACCCTTCTGGCGACCAAATCCAAAATTCCTATAGATGACGCTACATACTGTAAAGGCATTAACCAGTTTACAATTTTGCTAAAAACTCTTCTAGCACTTAATTATATTGGATTTGACAAATAGTTACTGATTAAATTTTACTGCAAGCAAGCGGGAAAAATCAGTCTTTGTTATACATTTACAATATGCTATTCATTATTACATTCTCATCTTACCTTTTATTAAAATATTCCTTTTTAGTTAGCGGCCAAATTTTACTGCAACGGAAAAATCATTCATTGTTATAGGCCTATGCTTATAATATGTTATTCATTTTTTATTATTCTATTCCCATGTTACCCTTTATTAAAAAAATCTTCATTTTGTATATTTTAAAATTTCTTGCGTTGATTGCAGAAATAGATGCATAAGTATCTTACCTATCTTTAAGTATAGATCCTTAAGTTGACTAGTAATAATAATATTCATTATTTTATTTAAGTGAAATGTTTTCTATTTCTCAAACTTTCTTTCTCTGATTTTAATGATATTTTGATGTGTTGTGTGATGTACGGTATTGCATTGTGTTGAAACTTAAAGATGTATTGTCTCATGCTAAATACCCAAAAAATCATCATACCACCAGGTTCTCCTACCAGTAGCGGCTCTAGAATATAATTTATGGGGGGGGGGGGGGCCC
>NW_022686478.1:526185-528326 GCF_011630105.1 Anneissia japonica
GGATGGGAAAACTAGGCCTTTTTTTTTTTTGTCCGACTGCCCGACGAGCTGTGGCCGATTGTGGGGGGGGGGGCTTGACCAAACCGATGGGTGCTTAAGCTCCCCCTGGACCATTTTCGGCATATTTTGAGCGACGTCTGACGGACCTCAAACCCTCGTCGGGCAAATCCTGATGCCACCCCTGTTTTTGATGTGCTGAATGCCAGCATCCCTATTCTTCTGATAGGTTCAGTAAGCTTTCTGATCCAAAAATTTGGGTTCAGTGTGCATGCACCTTTAATTAGATAAAAATCTCCCTTTTCCCTAGAGAGTTCCCCCTCCCTTTCCCATTTCAACCTCTCACCAACCCTTCCATTCTTCTGGATACCCCACTGTTTAGATGGCATAATTAAAGTGAACGTTTCTGTGCCGGGTTAAACAAGAAGAATGAGAGTGAAACCATGGTGAAACTAAGTTATTGGTTATTACAATAGTAATATAGTACATGTAGGAAATTGTTGTCAATAGTTAAGGACCTCCGAAACCAATCCTAAACGAATCCTGCGCGAGACAGGAAGGAGCCTTGGTTCTTCATGGGATATTTGGCAGATGTTTTCCTGGGCCTTCGAGTCTTTTGTATGTGAAAGAAGACAAGACAAGACAAGTCCACTGATCTTCCCATGCCCATCCCCATCCCCATCTTGATTTCAGCAGCTTTATATTACTAGTAGGTATTACCTATTTTATGATCAGTAATAATAATTAGATCCCATTTTATTTAGCACATGAAGATGGTATCAAAATGCTTGCAATGTTATTCCTTGGTCATTGAATTTGTATTTATACAAACATAGTTGCCAATCTGAGAAATTTGAAATGTGTGACTACACCAACTGCTCCCCCAGGTGTCCAGAGGCGGAGTCCCGGTGGGAGTCCAGGGGATGGTCTGAGCACAATTTGAGATTCAATGTATGTTTAATTTGACCACCCGAACTATGTACACAAACGATCAAACTCCCTAATGACTCAAGTTACTGCATGACTGTTTTCATATTTCTAATAAACCCAATTTCTTTTTATTTTGTACACATTTTCCGCTGAATTTGTGGTAATTCGTTATCACGCATGGACTTGTGCTAAATGCGTGACAAATTTATGTTCACACATGTTTCTGCAAAATGTGTTTCATCAAAAATCACTTTGTAATGCAGAACTGTCCCGCACAATGCGAGACGGTTGGTAACTATGTACAAATTGCAAGCAAACCCCTTCTGATCCACAAGTGTTGGTGCATCTAGCAGTTTGGAAATGTGGAAGGTAAAGGAGAGGGGTGTAAGGTAAAGGAGAGGGGTGTAATGGCAGAAGGGACTGGCTGAGGGATCTGTACTTATATTGTATTTTTTTTTTTTTTTCGCTCGTAAGGTTTCCAATAGAAATGCATTAGTAGAGAAACCATTCTGTGGAATGTGCATGCTATGCCTGCTAACTTATATATTCCACTACCTGAGGACTAATTTGTTTTTTCTTGTGGTGCAGAACACTGTTGATTTGTCTGTAGAGATAAATACAATATTAGACTTTATTTGCGATTGGTTAACTTATTTAATCCATAATCAAGCATAGATTATTGGGCATAAATATAATAAAATGCCAGAGAGAAAAATGTATGATGTGTGAAAAATTGACTTTTCACCAGCTTGTTGCTGCGAAGCAGCCAATTCATATTCTTGACAGCAATTTGACCTCTGAAAGGTCATTGTTTGTCAAAAATCAATCGCCTGAGACAACTGAAAAGCGGAGTTTCCTTCTTTCGTTCTGCCGGGTAAAATCAATTACTTTAGGCGACGTTTGTAGACTAACCTACTCGTATCAACGTCGGCATGTCGCGACGCTGGAGTACTATTCAGTGTTTTTACTATATTTCTAGGTTTCCTATTTCTACGTTTAATCGGCTCATGTCTCAGCCACAATATTTTGAGGACATTATTATTTACGAACCCAGTTAAACTTATTTACTAGCCTATTTCAACGTGGTAATTATTACATTTAGGCGACGCTTGTTGTAGACTGGCATAGTGTTTGCGGAAATAAATACCATTTTATACACATGCGCAGATCGATTCGCCAGCAGCGAGTCATCGCCAGCAGCAGCGAGCCATCAC
>NW_022686478.1:528458-584312 GCF_011630105.1 Anneissia japonica
TATTTTCACTTGACTCGCATAAATAATTTTGTTCGAAGAACATTTTATGCAATTGTACTTCGCAGCACTTCACTTGCAATTTGCAATTTCTAGTTGTACTATGTAGTGCAGACAGGTTGACAGATATTGGCCAGTTGTACAATCATAACAGTCTGCTGTGAGTTTTCACCAGTCCTCTCATTATTGTATCAGCCACGGTAGTGGTGCCACAAAAAAACTGTAAAGTCTAGCCACTTTATGTTGGCTAGTCTCCAGGTACTGACTTATAGTTGGAGCTCATAGCCTACCATGAGAAATTAGGATGTAGTAGAACCCTTCCCTTCAGGATGATTAATTCACCCTGGATAGGCTCCAGGTCCTGCTTTATAGACCTAAACTTTGCAGAACCACAAAGATCCTGCATATCCCCCAGAGTATTGTTTAAGTCACCCTATTTTTATACCTCCATGCACTGACTACCTGCTCAAAGGTCAGACTGTTAGATTTACTTAGAATATCCAGGGTATGAGAATGACAAGGGAGCAAACAAAACCTTCATGATGGGACACAGATTCAGTGTGTGATCCAACTACCTTAGAAGTTACTTATTTTCTATAGCAATCTTTACTGTTGAATATATATTTTTTCAGAATAACTTTACATCAAAATTGCAGGCCGATAGTCAAAAATCAATTTTACTGAAACAATAAAGATGCAATACACAGTAAAACAACATTGTAATAATAATAATAATAATAATAATAAGTGGGATTTGTAAAGTGCATGTATGTGTATCATCATCATAATGACAGTTATCCTAACAGTACACAATGATATTGTTTTATATTTGAACTGCATAGAAATACAGTCATCTATAGTGCTGTTTTGAACGCATGTCACATGTATGGATACCGCAAACAATATTTAAAGTTTTGCAATCTCAAACTAACTGGTTTAAGAATCCTATCAAAAATAAATTATCATGAGTAACATACAGATGTGATAGATAACTCATATCATATAAAATATTAATTTATTAGTTTGTATATTTTAATGATTTATAGCTTGTATATTTTAATAATTATTATTTTTATTATTAATTTTTATTATTATTATTATTATTATTATTATTATTTATCATTATTGTGACTCAACAATTTGCATGCTGTTTTTCATCATGGGTTTGATGAAGGGAAAATAAAATAAAATCAAATTTACAAAACATGCAATATAAAAGAAAAGCTTAAAATATTATAACAAAATATATGAAATTTACATTATACAAAATAGGCCTAATTTATATGAACAGTATTATATTATTTTGCAGTACACACAAAAAAAATAAATAAAAAACATAAATATTAGGTACATTTAATTTATAAATATTAACATTACATTGAGAATATGAAATAGGTTTTTTGAAAATGCTTAAATTATTTGAAGTTTGTACATTTGAATTTAATTCAGCCAACAATGCTGGGGCTGAGGTGGTGTGGACTCTGAGGCACCTCCTGCCGCCAAATCTTGCATCTGTCTCAGTATATGTGCTGTCCCCATCCCAGTATAGTAGTATCCTATATTGGTTACTAGATTACGTTGCTAACGCCTTATCTATGTTTATGTGCTTCTGCGGTATGCAGATGAGTCTTGGGCACATCTTCGGGTAGATGCAGAGTTTAGAAATAGACGAGGCGTAGACTAAACATTGGTACTGTTATTAGTTGAGCTAGTACGAAGACGTATAATGTATACTGTAGCCTGCCACAAGAACAGTCTTTGTGAGTATTTTATCAATCTTTGTATGATTTAAACTATTTAATAGCTTGGTACAATCAGTTATGTTTAATGTTTATCGAATCATAATATCGGATCATACTAGTATTATTATAACTGTACATTATCCCAGTAGGACATAGACTTATAGCTGTCTATGTAGGCCCTAAGCTTATACATAGATTTGTTATGGACGTTTAGTGATGGTGTTTTATTATACAACTCAGCCCTATGTTAATATTTATATCGTACTGATTTATGCCATTTATGTGTATGTGGCGGCGTTTACGCTAGCCTATACTTATAGCTATACTTTTTCATTATATTTCAGTTATCGCATACATTTATGATGTCACTGTTGATTAAACGGACTCAGAAAGTCGTATTTGTGTCTGTTGAATTGCATTGACTGATTTGGTTAACTGGCTGGGTAGCGGTCCCGGACATCCTCGTGAAGTGAGGCCAGCATAGTATAGAAAATATATTGGACAAAAAAGCAAATTTTTCTTTTTAATTTAACAGGCCAGTAGTGTGACATTTGTGGGAGGTTCGTTTCAGTGGAAAGTGGACCCTTATCTCTGATACTCTGGAGAACATTGTAAATATAGCTACGAATATCAATTTTTCGTTTTTAAATGCGGACCTTTTCCGAACAAATTGGCACAAACATAAACTCTCTACCACCAGTAGTTGACCTTTTGCCGCATTTTCAAAATGTGTTATCAAGCCAAAAATGATTCTTGGACTACCCTGAACAGATTTTGGAAGTAAAATTCTGTGCACCTCAAAGTGCATACAAACCTGGTCTGGATCCTAGAGGGTACAGTAAGTATGTTTCTAGCTGTTTCTAGGTGTGTGCTACTTTTGTTTCTGTAATAATGATTGACATTGTAGATATGCTATTCTGTGCCATCTTTAAATTCCCTTCCAAATTAACCCTGTTCATAAATTTTGAAAATTAAATTAACACTGTTCAATGTAATTAGGCAGTAGATAATATGTTGTTATATGTCTCCTTCACAAATTAATCGTGTCTGTTATACTAATTCTTTGACACCATAAAACATGGAGTATAACTCCAGAAACCTCTTGTGGTGCAACCTTCATTAACCTCCTTCTAAGAGCCTAACTTTTGATGAGCAACATGGGATGTGTATCCTGGCAGACCGTAAATATACATGTGAAGGTGTTGGTACCAACTGATCAACAAAACCCCACAAGCTTGGATAGCGGTACCATAACTTGGGATTTGTACTATATATAGGTCTATAATATTCAGAATGATAATATTAAGGATAATATTAAATCTGGAGTAAAACTTGGAAATCCCCTCAAAAATTAATGTAAGGCCCCATAAAAAAAATTATTAGTAAATAATTAGTTTATCACCCTTGTGCACATGTCTTCTATTTCTATGGTATAGTACTGGAAAAAAATATTTTTGGAAAACAAAAAAAATTATTATTTTTTTTTATTAAATAGTTTGATTTTGTTTGTATTATCTCAATCATGTTTTACTTTGAATATCAATGCACCAGCAAACAACCCAAGGGTGATATTTGGCTGTAGCTAAATAAAAAATAAGTTAAAAAATCCTCCTTCCCTCATCATTTTTCCAGCCTAGATACGGTGATAAACTGTTTAAATAATAGGGTATAATATATGGAATGGCATTTTTAAAAGGATCAAGCAAGTTATCAGTTCAAAAAAAATTAGACACATGCCAAAACAATGTTAAGGCTTTGTTCAGATTATAATATATTTTTTTACAAAAAACTGTTGTATGCCCATATATAGTCATGATAGGCCTATATATGGTCATGATGTGATGTCATAATATAACTGTATTTAGGCATGATTTATAGAATTTGTCGGAAAAAACTTTAAATTGATTACAGTACCTGAGCTATATACTTGCAATGGGCAAGGAATATATCCATGTTTATTTTAAGGACTTGGACTTCATTGACAATGGAAACATTTTATTGTCAACCTTTCTAATTTAAATTGTAAAAATTAACATATACAAAGAAAAGCAAATTAAATTCCGTAATGAATTTTTTCATTAGGTAGACACACACAGTAGTCAGCCTATATAATGCATATCCTATATGCGTTTTACTCCATTTCATTCTGTAACTAGGCAAAGAACTTTCCTCTATTCGTCAGCAAAATATAGCAATGGGAGGGAGCTAAGCTTCTACATTGAAAACAATTTTTGATATTGCAATTGGCTAATTAATCCTTGGCATATTGATGGGTTTCGTTATTTGTTGAAAATCACACTTATTCTAACTATGACAACTTCTGTATAAAAAATGGAAACTAGGGTAGCAGCCATATTTGCTGTTGTGCGACGTGTGACAGTGTTTGCCTTTTGCTGTCATTTGAGTGCTGAAGTGTGCTTCATATCTGGGCTATGGTCTAAAGTGTGTATTTTCTTTTGATCTGTTCAAACAGCCATTGTCTGTTTTTTGTCCCTTTAGAAGTCAGTTGTTCAAATATTGAAAGATCATGCCATGGAGACGGCTACCTTTCAGTGGTTCTAGATTCAAATGTTGTCATATTCAACCGCAACATTACAAAAATATCACTGTATGGCTTCTTATTGACAGTGGAAAGAATAGGCAGCAACCTGACACAAGTCAAGCAGTCCTTGTACCTGCATGGATCATTGAGGTTCATACCTCCCCCATTGGCCATTACTCGAGATCATACCAAAAAAGGAGAAAATGTTTTTAAGTTTTTATAAATAAATTACTAGCCATAATAAGATTCATGGATGTACTAAAACTTTATGATTTCCCTCAACCCCACCCGGGCTTTTCCTATAGCCTCGCTTGTCTTGAAAGTTTTCAGACCCCCGTTGGACAGCTTGGTAACCCATCGGGCAAATCCTAACACCACCACTGAAATCAATAGTGAGGCTCTATTGCCGGTGGTCTCAAATTGCTGGTAAATGGTGCGATGGTATCTGGTTCCTCTGTTCTTGTCTGCTTCTTATAATTGCTTCTTAGTTTCTTTGATTAGCAATAGGATTTATTCATTAAATTTGGGGGTGGCCTTTGTTTTCTTGTTACAGCACGCTGAGATTTGTTTATAGGGCGCTATAGCATGCATGTATATATCATTACTATTTTTATTATCTGCACAAAGGTGTGGAGTCTACCACTCTATTCAAGTTAACCATTATTTCAAAACATAAGAATACATAATTTACTATTATTACAATTTACTTACAGATAAAAGGCTCACTACTGAAGAAAAACTAAATAACAGTGATAATTCCTGAGATAACAGAATGTGACCAAAGTGTGTCTGTCCAATCTTCAACAAATAGAAACCCTGGAACAAATTTCCACATTTTCCAGAGTAGATACCATGCAATCAATAAATAACTTAATTGTTGTGATTGTGTTTCATTAATTATTGATAACATATGAGGCTTTCCATTGCAAAATTTGCATATATATCGCTAAATGTTAAACTAATTGTATAAATATATACTTTAGTACAGAGAAGCTAATACTTTTACTCATTACTTTAGCAATAGTAAGTGAATTCCAGTATGTGACCTATCATTTTAGAGCTTATAATGTGGAGAATATTAATATATTACATGTTTAAATTAATTTGTTAATAGATTTTTTGAATTTTACCTCTGACTGTATGTTAAAGTTGCAGGACTATAGATGTAAAAAAAAATTGTGATAAACTTCATCAGAACTTTCCTCCAAGTGATTGTCTGTCATCCATCACTCTGACATAGTCAGAGGCTGCTCATTGGCTGATAGCCAAACTGACAAGTTTGTGTTTGCATTTTATTCTTTAAAGTAAACATTGACCCATGGATGGGATTCTGTGTCAGCAGGAAACTGTCTATTGAAGGAAGAAGATAGCTTTTCACCGATTATGACAACATTGTATTGATTTATGACAGGTAGGGCCTGTAATAGCCATGAAGACATAAGATAGAAGTTTTTATTGTCCATTCAACACAGTAAAATTGTTTCATTTCTTTATACTGGCATAAAACATCAACATCCTCTAAACTGTCAAAAATTACAAGAGAAAATCCAGGAAGGGAAAAATAATTTAATTGAACAAATTAATTTAATTATAAAAAGTAATAATAAATATAAACAACTTCCTCAAATAATAATTTTCAAAAACAATTGCACTTCATAATTAGAATGATCAAACTACACCAATAAATATTATATTTTATTAATAATATACCAAAATGATTTAAAATGCATGGACATACAAAAGTGAGAGTATGCAATTGAAGACGTTAATAAAATTAATTTTATTAATTGTGGCATGCAAGTAATACTATTACTTCATTATACCTAGTCAATAAAGTATGGTGGGTTTTATGTGTTTTGCATAACAAAAAGTGTACAATGAACTATTCAATAAAAGGACGAAAATGAAAGGACCGAAAACCAGGAAATAATTCAATAGTACCATAACCAAGACCATAAAGACACAGAGAAATCAACTTCCCGCACCATTCTCCAACAAAGTTTGAGACAGAAAACTCTGAAAAATCAAACTGTCCTCTGTAAATGTAGAGAAGATCATAACTCACATAGGCTCCGTCCATTTAATTGCAAAAACCAATATATCTGTTAACTCTTTGTTTATGACTCCATTTTCATTTTTTTAAGCACAATTTTATCAGATAGTGATTGTATATATATTTCATATCAGAACAGTCCTCCACTCCATTCTTTATTATATTCAATATGTCAATTTGCAAATATACATCTGTCAACAATCAACTTTTTAAAGGTATTCTTAAATTATTTTATCTATACATTAACATCTCTTCGTGTTTTGTTTGTTTTATATATTTCTAATTTAAATTTACTGTCTGTAATATCATGCATACCATGTCGTATTGTCAACAATGATTCCTTGATTCGTACACCTTTTTTTATTATAAGAACCAGTAAAATTTGCCCAGGCTCAGTGTTCCTATTTTTTGGCCGATTTCAGGTTCAAAATGTTCCTTTTTTGTTCTTACGTTACACACTTTTCAAAGATAGAAAAATATTATTGTACAACAGTGTACACTGTACTGGAATGTAGGTAAGATTGGCCCAGGAAAAATGGTCCCTGAAAAAAGGCCCCGGTAAAAATGTCTCCAAATGACAGGTAGGTACACCTACTATACCGCATTATAGAGGGTATTACATAGTCACACTTACTGCACATAAAGTAGATATACAGTAATTTTTTGGTTTTTCTATTTAAAAAAAATAAAAATCTCATTGGACATTTTACCTCAGCCTCAATTTGTTCTTATTTTGTTCTTATTTTGTTCTTAATTTTTAAGAAATTTCAGCCTTAGTGTTCTTATAAAATATGTTCTTATAAAAAAAAGTGTATATGGATGCCACTAAACCAGCCTACAGTTATATTGTAAAAAGAAAAAAACCCAATATATATAAAGACAGAAGGATTAAGAGAAATATTAATTAAAGTCTGTTAATTGATTTTCTTTGATATTAATTATCATTTAATAATCTAAATTTCATTTTTTCCTGAACCACTTTGGAAATCAGTATACAGTATTATATTAAAAGTGTATTTTCAAATGAAAAAATGAATATCAAAATAAATTTGATTATTCGAGGTTTACATTATTATTATAAACACATGATATTGAATTTTCAAATGACTACAAAATCTCAGTACCTGTATTTAAATAATGTTTTAAAACCAATAGTTAGGGCTTTGATGTAAAGAGTAGAGATTTGTACAAGATATAACACATCAACAGATGTTTCCTGCTGGTTGGTCAAGCGACCTGATTTAACCTGACAACCATAGGTCTGACCCTCCATGTCCTCACCCAAGGGGGCTCATGTTAACAGTCACCCCACTTTACCCAATGCGTGTTGATGACTTGCATGTTTGGATCTGCGGAATTCCATTCCTTAATCCTCCAAAGATATAGATCTAGTTGCAATCATGAACTCCACCAAAGTGAAAATAGTTGTAAAAGCTAGCCTTAAGAATCTCATTGTATCTGGATCCATGGAAGATAATGGGTTGGATTTTCAAAAAAATGATTATGAATCTATGGCACTCCAGAATTTATATATATAATTTTATTTTTTTATCCATTTTTAAAATAATGATGTCAAATTTATGGGGCCTGGTCCAGCTTCCCCTGCACCCTCCCCCTCCTTGAATCTTTAATTATTATCAATTAAAAACTCACCAATGTTGTTTTTCATAAAAAATGTTAACAAGCAAATCCGATTTCTTAAAAGTGGATATTTTTTTGTAACAACTAATCATTTTAATTCTCTTAACTAAGCTTCAAATTCTATTCATTTGGTCCTTTTTGAAAAGTTGTTTTAGAGCATTTCTTTCGTTCATATGAAAATATACAAGTTACAAATTTTCGAATAATTTAAACATATAGTATGTTATTTAAGCAGATAGAAAAAACAGAACATAATAAATATGCGACTGTACACATAAGAACACATATAATACTAGTGTTTATAATTGTGGAAAGTGGATGAATGCCATATTTAAATCTGTAATTGTGTTCTCTTCATAATTCTACATATACATACATAGTCTAACAATATTTACTAATTGAATGAGAACAAAATAAATCTGTTATTGCTAGCATACACTATTGTAAACATTGATAAAGCCTATATTTTTAGTTCATGTTTTGCTGAAAAAACTGAGTATTATAATCTAGAGTTTCTGAGCAGCAAGCTTATATTTAGCAATATCCGCTAATTGCAACCAGTACATTTAATTTCCAACAAGAATTTAACTTAATCTTGAAATGTTCAATGCACATTATCAAAGAAATCAATATATACGTTGCATAAGATTACATGAATTAACTATGAAACTTTTCGGTGCGATTACATTTACAAAAATAAATTCTGATGCTATCGTTTTCTGTAATCTGGTTCATCTGATGGAATTCAATTTGTAAAATTTCATTAGTAGAAGTTACTTGTATGGGATTAGGTGCTCATGATTGGCTGACTATTTTCTCCCATCATGCCCTTAGGCAGATTTGACCTCAGGGTGGTTGATTGTACTTCGGGAAGTGATCTCTAGTAATGTTCAGAATCTCATTTAATTCTGGTTGAGGTTTGTTTTTGTTTTTTTCACCTTGGGATGAGGTTATGCAAAGTAAAAAAATTATGTTGGACATGTTCTTCACAGTAGGTTGTTAATTATGAAATGTATGGATATATGTCATACTACATTTAATTTTTATCACATATAATTCAGGCATGTGCATACAAAATATATTTCAGTTATTTATTTTTGGTCCAAAGATTTCATGAAACATATGTTGTTTGACTAAAAACTCTAGAATTGGTTAATAAGATACACATTTTATATTTAAAAACTGGGGAAAAAGTTGGAGAAAATCGTGGTTATGCCTCTTTTCCCCCAGTCTTTAAATATTCAAACTTTAAATATTCAAAAATCTGTATCTAATGTATCATTCCAGAGTTTTTCATCAAACACTACAATTTTGTGCCCTAAAAATCAGTTCTACAACATATTAAAAAATGTTTTCCTCCAGAGCCTGGATTTTAAGCAGAAAGGTATAAACAAGACTATCAATTCCCATTTTAGTAAACAGTCTGGTAGAATCAGACAAAATCCGTTCAATTCAAAATGATAACATTCAGTTATAAGCAGTTTTAAGAGATGAGTTTTAAAATGGTAGAGAAGGAGGGAGACATAAACAAATAAAGTGTTTTGCACAAGAACATAACATGCAACATGACCAGCATTTATGTTACATTACAGATGAATTTTTTACTAGTTGTAATAGTGGCATAATTCTACCCAAAAATGAGGTAGAGCCACCAGTCCCTCCAATTAAATACCCCTCCTATTAAAAATCCCTCCAATTAAAGACCCGTCCAAATAAAGACCCTTCCAATTAGAGACCACCACCAATTAAAGTCCACTTTTCTGTGGTCCCAAATTTATAAATGTCTTTTATCTCTATTATTTTAATTACAAACTAAAGCTGCGAAAGACCATGGAAACCCCAGTCCACAGAAAGTGGTGTAATTGGAGGGAGACCTGTATGTTTCTTATCAACTTGGAAGTATTACCTTGACATTTTCCCCGAAATGGTCTAATAGAATTGAATTTTTAAAGAACAATGCTAATGAAGTAAAACAGTTCAATGCAGATGAAATTATTTGTGACGTCAAAGCTTATTGGCTGACAATATAAAGCGTTAACCCTGATTGGTTGACAAGTACTAAATGATTAGTGCTTAGCACCTGTTTAACTGTTGCTGTTTTTAACAAAATATTTGCTTTTGTGAAGGATTCTCCTGGCCCCTAATAAAATTCTTGAATATTGTCAGCTTTTCATTTCCTTCTATTTGACTCGATTGAATTCCTTTTCCATTTTTATTTGATTGATAAGGCGTTTTTATTTTTTGGTGCCTTTAGAAATATTTTGTAGAGGCGACAAAATTTGTGTATGTCAGGAACAAATGGCGGGGCTAGCGGAGCAGGGAACTCAGAAAGCAATTCCCGATTTTCATTATATTTTATCTTTTGATTTCTTGATATTCACAGAGAAACAGCTGAATCTTGGGGTTTGTCCAGAATGCCACTCAAAGTATTTTGTACACCAAACTTATTTTTATGAGGACTATCCATTTAAGGAGTGTTGATGATCTCTATAATCAGGTTTTCTTTTTATGTGGCACGAGGGAGTATTTTAGTTGTGTGAAAAATTGAGAAAAGTTTTGGCATATATTGAACCAAGTACCTTGGGATTAGAAGGGGAACAAGTAACCAACAAACTACAGCTCCACCTTTTTTCCCTTTTTTTAAAGTAACAAATTTTCTTATTTGGACACATTTTTTGTTTGTATTATAATTTTGTGGAAATTGCTTTTTAGAATCTTTAAAATTTAAAACTTTCTTTGTTTTATCTAGGTCTCTTAAATTTGCTTATTACTTCTTTTGCTTACAGAAACACTGTACAGTATTCCTGAAGTTACAGCTGTGGTCCGGTAACCATTGCCCGTAGTAATCTTACTTGGTTATAGCATGGAGGTAGATGGTTATAGTCTACCTTATAAGGTGTAGAACAGCTTAAAATGGCCTTGGCAGAGGTGGGCAAAGTGTGGCCCACTGGCCGCATGCAACCTGATTGCCTGCAAAGATGGATTAGAAACCCTATGTATGCGGCCTGCCAACCATCTTTGGCTAGAAAATACCTTGTTTTCTATGGCCCGACACCGATCATCTGTAAAAAGTAATATTAAATCTGAGCATAAAGCAGTGTAAATGCTGCGCATGAAGGTTTTTGGAAGTGCACTGGAAACATCAAAGTTTGGGTACGGCCTAGCTGTAATAGGGGAACATGACACACCAGAATCTGATATCTTCTTTTTGGACAGCTTTAGCCCCTTTGACTTAAAGCCACATGGTACTGGCACTTATCCTTCTACAAATTAACCAACCTGGATTTGAACCACCATCAGAACTTGACATGAGCACCCTATTTCAGAGGATTCAATACCAAGTACCTAAGACCTAAATACCTATTGCCCCAATAAATACCAGATTTTCATACCATGCAGTTATGATCCAACGCTATGGATACAGTTACCAAATAAAATTACACTTTTACACAACAGGTGGGGTTATGAGATTTATGATTATATTTCACTAAACAACACATATATTTCCATTCTCTCCTGTCATTGGTCAATTTACCTCAGACCCGTGTTTAAAAAATCACCTTTTAACATAATTCACATGTTTTTTATTACACCTTCTTACTTTTACTGACCAACAATTAGGAATACTGAACACTTTTCCTGCTTGAGGCTCAGATGTAAAGTCTATAAAATGCCATAAGTTATAGTCCAGGAAAGATTTACAATAATTTCATAAAAATATGATGTCTGTTGGTAAAGCAGAATATTAAATATCAAAACACTGACGCCATGTGGCTTGGATTTTGCATTTGCTTTGTTTGATCAAGGTTGGATTTTTAAATTTTTTTTTTCAAACTCACCTCTAAAATAATTTATTTAACTTACATCTTTAACAAGAGTTATACGTGAGTTGAATTTCGTATGTAAAAAGTAGTATAATTGTAATGGAAGCGTTTTTAGGTTCAAAGAGTTTTCATTTTATAAATTCTATTTTTTGTCATAATTCTTGTGTGAGTGTTATTCGAGGAACCCACCAGACTTCCATTAAAACCTGACGCTGGAACCGGAGTCTTTAGCGCAAGAACATTACCTCCAGGCCAAACACTTAAATCATTTATCCATCTATTAATGTATTTATTTCAACCACTTTTATACATTAAAAGGAAACACAGTACAGATCAGAAACATTCTATATACTGTATAATAATAAAATATATTATTCATTCATCCAACCGTTAATTAATTAATTAATTAATTCATTATATCATTTATTATAACCTTCATTCATTATCATTCATTCATTGTATCATTTATTATAACATTCATCTATCCATCCTTCCCTTTAATTAATGAACATGAATACTAATTTCGTTAAAACTTTCATTGTAAAACATCTGTTTAGGAGTGTTTGGTTTGTTTCGAATGTACACGCCATAGTATGTTAAATTGATCAATCCACCTGTCAAATTGATAAAGTTCTTGAGCATGCAGATATGGTATCCATCTTGGTGAAATTTACAGATCTCGCTACAGAGTACTGAACGACTACTTGGGTTTAACATTTATTTAACACGGACGTGTATTTACCACGCTTGTAACAATTTGTTTGCTTGATTTTTGTATTGTGCACTGAATTGGGTACACAGTATCACTGTATACTACCCAGGGTGCGGAGAAAGTTGTACTTTGTACCGGTTTGCCAAACAGTGACCTGGAGGGTCACTATAAAGTTTCCAACGCTTTTGTTATGTAACGGTCTATGAAATGTGTGGAGTGTAGGCCAATTTTTCTCAAATGAAATGTAACATACTCTAGCATAACCCATTGTTTCATACCATAATTGGGGAATGCTGTATGGTATAGCAGGTCTTGGAATATTATTGGTCAATCTTAACAATATATAGTTACCATTGGGTTCCATAACTGTAACCATAGCAATAAACAGTAAAGATGGATCTGATTGGTCAATATTTTAGCTTTAACATTCGTAGGTTAACGAACGGGTCCTGTAACTTCAAACATAACAATAAAATTTAATATGGTCTGTCCTGGAATCTGATTGGACAATGAGAAAACTTCAAAGCACTCTCTGTATCAAGCAGACTTGTATCACGCTAATAAATTTTTGTGGATCGTGGGCTTACTTGTCTATGATTGGATAAAATATAACATAACATAACCCATTGTCTTATACCATACCCCATTGAAGGGTGCTATATGGGTGCAGCAATAAAACCAGTGATAAATTTTAACTAGACCTGTGTTCTAGAATCTAATTGGTCAATCTTCAAACTTTAACATTAGTGTTGCCTATGTGTCCCATTAGTGTAACCATAGCAATTAGAAGTAAATATGCCTACTGTCCAGGATCTGATTGGTTATTCTTGAAAGTTTAACAGTAGGGGGTTAACAAATGGCTCTCATAATGGTAAACTAGTAATAAAATTGAAAATGCCTATGTCCTGGAATCTGATTGAACAATCTGGAATTAATGTTTAAATTGAAATTAACAGCAAAGATTCCAACCCTCTAGATTCGATCGGGAGTCTCCCGAATTTACATGCTATCTGCCGGTCTCCCGAATTTGTTCAAGTTTTCCCGAATTTCAAAAACAGGACTAGGCAGGCCTTGATATGTTGTGCTTCCAGTACAACCACAAAATTTTAACGTACGGCCTATACAAAAATATAGATGAAATTAATTACTAGGTCACATGAATGAAAAACCATAGGTATCTTATATATTATGTTGTGACTCGACTCCTCGAAAGACGATAATGCTATGAGGACATTTCAACATAGAGGATGTTTTTCACTAATTGGTGGGAATGGGGCACCCTTCACCTGCAAATTTTTTTAGGTCTAGGAGTTGGAACATCTGTAACAGATGATTACACATTTTCCATTTGTTCCCATATACATCTTTTTAATATATACATCTCTTTTGTAATTATTTACTTTTGCTTTTTATCTTTATCCCTGAAACCTTAACCAAACAGGGTTACTGTTGACTTTTATTTATTTTTTTTTCATATTATTATAGTTATTATATTATGTTTTTCTCTTTTTTTTATTTTGCTACTTTGTTTACCTTTTGTTAAAGTATGTTTATCATTTTTATCTTTTACATTTTTATATTCCTTTTTTTGTTACATAACATATGGCCATGCATGGTCTTAATGAAAAAACACCCTTGGGTGAATCAAGTGTATCCGCGTAAAAATAAAGTATTATGTTCTTTGCATACATCAACTGATTAAAAAAACGTAAGAATTTCTTTGGAATAAAACAGGGTTTGGTGCAAGCTTTTTTTTTGGGAATGTACCGTTGCTTTTTTTGTCTATGCCCCCTTGGGAGTTAGAAACTATGTTATCATCTAGCAAGTAACCATGTAACATTGAGTAAATCTGGTATGGAGGAATGATGGGATGAATCATGAACTAAAAATAAAATTAATATAAGACCTGTCCTAGAAAGTCCACTAAAAAATTCACTACACATAACAACACCACACATTTCCTGATAACTGTATCACCATGTGGATACTTTATTAGTAAACATAATACCAGCACAGTAAGGCAGTATAGGGCATAGACACATGCTCCGTTGGAGCCTATTTTTTTTAATTGTTGTTATTCAGCAAAGTGCTGCCTACCCATAGCAATGAAAATAAATTATTTACGCCGTCACTGTCATAGAATCTGATTAAAGAGAATTATTGTTTACTCCTACCCATTTGAAGTATAGCAGAGTGTTACCCGATGGTCAAATGTCACACCACATACCACATGTAGTGTTTCTTTCAAGAGTAATACCCCATGTACAGTTGTTACATGACAGAATGTTAGAAAAAATGTTTGTTTTTTTTTAACGATTTTTCTATTTTACAAATGTAAGTTTTGGTAAAATTGAAGGTTTGAAGCGTAAGTGTGTTCCCTGATCCTCTTAATGAGGGGTTGGTGGGGAACTTTACTGATAGTAGTTTATTATTTGGCAATTTCAGATGTAGATGTAGTAGGCCTACTCATTCATAATGCCAGAACAAAACCAAAACTTCTTCGCCTTTCATTTATAATAATAAAAATAACCACATTTATAGTAGGTCTACCCAGTATCTTGTGTATTATAGCATTTTACATCAGTGCGTGGTGTATCAAGGGGTGTTTGCACAGTGGGGAGGGGTAAAAGGTATATAAAAATGCACTTAATTAAACGATCAATTAATCATGAACACTTTTAAAAATAAGTCAAATATCAAGCGTATTTCATTTATTTAATTTTTTAAAATAAGTTTTTAAAGCAGGTACCATATTTTCATCAGTTCACAAAATGGAACGCGCCTGGACCGCCTATGAGCTCGGTCATTTTTTCTTTTTTAAAGCCTTCAAAAGATTGCAAAAATGACGGAAGAAAATTTTGTCCAATGAGATTATTTTTGATAACTGATTGCAGGTAAATTGCCTTTCTGTTGCCCCTTCAACCTAAGCAAATGGATTTCTATAGGCAAAGTTATGACTTTGTAAACAAACGACTCCTCAAATCCTGCTGAAAACCCGCTAATATCGCTTATATTTTCGTAATGTAACCCAAAAATGATGGAGCTAAATATTTGAAAACAAATATTTTGTATGTATTGTTTACAATAGCTATATTTATAATCTTCTATAAATAGCTTCAGCATAAGTTATCCGACCTCTAGTTTCTGAGTTACCATTTTTGTAGTAAAATCTGTCGATGTTTTTGACAAAAAACTAATGGTTAAGAGAAAAGGGGGATTTTCACTCCGGCATGTTTACAGTTAAGTGGACCAAACAAATTGATATGTTTAAACCCCCATCGGACAGGTCAAGCCTCCCTGTTGTTTTTTTTCCTTTATTTTTCTTTCATTCAATATATTCCTCAGCGGTGCATTACAAGGCACAGCCTTAGGAACAAGGTACCACTAAAAACAACAACAGTAAGCCTAACAGTGGCTTGAATAAGAATATAAAAGAAAAAAGAGAATATCGACCTAGCAAATGATAGTACAATATCAAAACTTTTTATTTGAATTTGCCTTTACTCAACACTAAACTTGCTCACTTTTTCCAACGTGTACAGTTTATGTAAAAGGAAATTCAAATTACACTTTCAAATTTTAAGCATTCTATTTCTAATCCTCAATAATACCATCTTAATTTAACCTAAATTTTCTCTTACCTTGCATATCCATATTTATTATTTAAATTTTTTATTTTTCTTAAGTTTCTTTCAATGTTCCTTTTAAATCTATATTAAGTTATCCATCTTTTTTGGTTACCATATGTATATATCTGCTTTTAAAATTTTGTAGTTAAAAACTGAACCACTTTGGAAACCAGTACTATGTATTGAAAGTGTATATTCAGTATAAAGAAAGAATAAATAAATAAATCACCAAGTGAAGACCGAAAAGTTTATCAATTGATACAACTCATATATATTGATTTAAACCTGTCTGAATGCATAATTTAAGTATTTATATCCAAAACAAACAAAAAATCAGAAAGAAAGAAAAAAATCAAAGTCATTACTCATTAGATGGAAAAAACATTTCCACTTTTTTAATACTTAAAATTAAGAACCTAGACCCTGGTGGTCTTTGAACAATTATCAGACTTCCTGTTGGATAGCTTAGCCCCCATATCATAATAGTAATGAAAACAATAATATAATAATAAATTTTAGTCATAACAAATACTGTATTACTCATCTTCTACCGTCCGGAAATATGACTGAATCTTTCACACACAGTAATGTATATATGTTTGTCTTGTAACTATAATTAAAATTAGTAAAGTGCTGCAGAAGATATTGTCAGTCATTTGCTACAGTAAATTATTGCTATTGTTATCTTCATTGACCAATCTGCTAAAATCATCTCCATATTTTTTATAATACATTATTACTGTAGTCAATGTCATACCATTTTACCATGCTTTACCATGATGTACTGAGCTTAGTAGGTAATCCCCACAGCTTGCAGCCTTCCTCTATGCTCTAACCAAGGATTTCCCATATCACATATACAGATATCCTTAACTTTTTTTCTTAAAAATGAAGCTACAGTAGAAGCAATGTTGCTTAAATGAACATTTAATTTTTTCAAAAAGGCATATATTTGTAAACATGATTCTTTCTCTGTGATAAGACAAGCATAATAATAATAATAATAATAACTCTTATACACATCTAGATGTGTATAAGAGACAGATATTATTATATTATATATATAGTGCAAAATGCCAGAGCTCCAATGTGCTAACATTTAATATTTTAAGAATAAAAATTTACCCCTCACTCAAATTTAACTCTTAATCCACGCAAACACTCAACTTTTTTCTTTTTGGTCCGCGTGAAGCACTGATCCCACTGCTGTTCTTGTTCTTGTTATTGATGTTCTTGTTATTAAAACTTCAAAAGCGTCCAGCGTCGCCGTTTTGAACGAACGTGCATGAAATTTTGTACACATAAACTAGAGGTGATTTCCAACAAATGTTCATCACCCATTTTTTAAGTTAAACCCCAGGGTTCCCCTACACCTACAAAACAAAACAGGGGTTTCAGCAAGGACTGTACATTACTGCCATTTACCACTACCATAATAGTGCACGTCGCATGAATTAAGGATGTGTTCCAAAGAAAAGAACTTAAGGTCGTGAGTTCGAATCGCGTATTGAGCAAGTTTGAATCATGTATTTAATTTTTTTTTTCATTTTGTCAAACAGAAAATTAACACAGAGGCGCGATTCAAACTCGCGACATTCGGTTAAGGATGTGTTCTAAAGAACTTAAGGTCATGAGTTTAAAACGTGTCTTGGTATTCAATTTTGTTTCCAATTTTAAGAATTTTTTTTTTTCCAAATTTAAATATTTTAACTTTGTACAAATGAGCATTCTAATTATTTAAAAATGACATTACATTACATTACCAGTAATAGGGCACATCGCATGAATGGTGCGGTCAGTTAAGGATGTGTTCTAAAGAACTTAAGTTTGTGAGTTCGAAGCTCATCTTGGTATTATTTTTTTTTTCCTATTTATTATTTATTTTAATTTTGTACAAATGATCATTCTAAATAATGTTTTTTTTTTGTACAAATAAACATTCTAATTATTTAAAAATTTCTATCTTATTAGCTCTTCCAAAAAACCCACTATAATAACTTGTGCCTGTACCGTATTTAAGCATGGAGGAACATGCGGACTTGGTGAGCGTTCGCTGTTGTTGTATTTAAAACATTAATATAGGAAATAAATTATTTATAAATGAAAGTCACCCCCTGTTGATGTATCTGATATATCTCACAAATTAATAACAGGCCTGTAGGCAGGATTTTCGATGGGGAGGTGCATTTTGCGACCGAAGTGGACCTTACGATGGGCGACTGCCTAGGGATCCCTGCGAGGGTGGGGCGAATCTTTTGGAAGTTCTGACAAATTAGCATTTTGAGGGCCCTTTTTAATGGATTTCTAAAATCCATAATTTGTAATATCCTATTTAATTTTCATTCATTTGAGTATTATCTAGGGACCTACAGTAAAGCAGGAAAAATAGAGGGTGGGGTGAAGGGAGAAACTTGCGCAGACAGATGGTCAATACCAAAATTTATGATTATGGCACCTCAAAATGGCCGGAAATGGCACTCTCAGACAAACTTTAATTATGATTTTTTTTTCTTCATTTCTTTTATAATTTTAGGGAGCTCTCCCCCTCCCCTCTTGAATCCACCACTGTGAAATTATAATTTTTCATGTCCTTTACATCTGTAGGCCTACAATCACTGGAGCTGATAATTTCCAACAGATTTCGTAGCACATTATTAAAAATCAACGGTTAGATAAGCTGGCAATTATATAATGCAATGCAGGCTATAGCATTTTGTGATAATTAGGAACGATTTTGTGAAATCATAGGTTTTAAAAAGTGGACCTTTTGGAATTTGGGGGAGGGGGGTGCATCCGCACCCTCTGCACCCTCCATGCCTACGGGCCTGTTAATAACAACTCTAGGTCTAGTCATTATTTCTTTCTCTATGCTGTAATTTAGCCTCATAATCCCTGGGTGATTTTCAATCACCAACCTTTTGGTTAATAGCAGCACACGAAACCAATTGTGCCACAGACACCACCATGAAAAACTCAACAAATTATTTGTATTTATCTTTGACGAGTAAAAATATAATGAACATAATAAAAAATTATTAGCAATCGTCATGGGGCAAATAAAACATGGGTTTCTGATTGAAAGGTAAAAACATCCAGTAAATCCAGCAGAAATAAAAAAAAAAATGTAGGCAACAATTTCGTAGCCAAGTTTTTTGAACCTGGTAAATGTCTCATTATACAAACTGTCAACATTCTGAAGAAAAATTAGAGGCCCTATCTACTTAAAAAAAAAACAAAAAAAAAACAGTATCAAAAACAGGTTTTTTGATACTGCCTGTATATTCACTGTAGTGTATTGGGATGTGTGCCAATTAGTAAAATACAATACAATAAAATATGTATGTAGCTGATGTTTGCAGAATATTTGATATATTTTCAATTTTTTTTTATCATTGTTCTCTGAAATTAAACAATGAAAGTTTTGATTTGGGTCCCCTGTGAATTTATTCCAGGGACCCAAGATCATTTCAATGACTTTGAGGGTCATCAACTGGTTAAAAATAATTGCCAACTCATGCAGTTAATTCTTTTGAAGAAGACTCTGAACAGGCCATTCATTTTGAATGCATGTCCACTTGAATTGACCACTAAGAATACTAAACTGATCGTCCTTCCCCAACATGTCCTCAGTTGCATGACACAATGCAGATGATTATTGAAAACTATGGTGACATTCTTGAGTTTGTGACTTTCAAGGTGGGAGAGTGTCAGAAGGATTTAGCTGGCATGAGGAGCCCATCATGTTCCCCTGTGGCTTTGGATTACCTGGGAATAAGAAATCTGGCTTAAGACAGTTCCACCAGCTTATATTATCTGAGATTTTGTAGAGCTCTTTTCTTGCTGAGTATCAATGAATGCCTCTGACAAATAGTGATTAAATGTAGATAAGAATTTAAATATAATCAGGAAGAAACATCATCAAAGAGTATTATGGTGTGATTGAAAACAGAGACAGAAGCAGTGAAGGCTTTCTTCAAGTAGGGTTATCTCTACAAAATCAACCCACACTGAGATGCTTCATTTGTGCCAGCTTAAATATATATTTGATGTATTTCGAGATGCAATTAAAGTGTTTTTCAGTAGTAATTTACCCTAATCAAAAATGGAGTAATTATAATTATATAAAAGCAAGGTCTGTTTCTGCTGAGGGAAAAAACACATGTTTTTAAACGGTTATTAAAAACCACATGCTTTTTCACCAGCAGAAATGGGCTAAAAAACAAAAACACAATTATGGATGTAAAGATGGTGTTTTAACACAAATTCATTATAGGGTTGCATGTGTTTTGTGGTATAGTTTTCAGCTGCAACAAAATAGTGTGTATGACCCATCGGTGGCACAAATTGAACGAAGTAAAGGCAGTCGTTGTTTCACATGAAAGCGCTGTCACAGCCAATTCACGTCCAAGTATTAAGTGAAATCAGCTAATGTTAATTATCAATAGGCTAATCATAACTATTTTTTACTTTTGCAGTGTTTATTTCGAAGCAGTATAGTAACGTTAATGTGCATGACAACAGTTTAGGGTCAACCTTAATTTCTGTCGGTGAGTCCACCCACCAATTATTGAATGTGTTTCAATTGTTGAATTTTTTCACTAGAAACGAGTTCAGAAGGAATGTAATGGTATTTAAAGATCATGTTTGTTATTCAGCAGAATCCTACCCTAAGAAAGATGTAATACAAGATTTGTAAGGAGAAATGAATTTATATTTTTGAGATTTACATCCCCACCCCCTATCAAAACCAACATATTCCTTGTTACTTGTACATATTATATTTGCCATGTTTGCAAAACCTTTATCACCTATATAAAAATGTTTTTGTAGTAGACTGTATTGAATAAGTGATTTGTTTTAGGCATGGTTTAGGTATAAAGTTTAGTAATGCCCTCTTTTATAAACTTGGCAAAAACTATAAAATTATCCACATTATTTTGTACGATAGTAAGTGTTATATAATTTAGATTATATTTTTTTTTATTGGTTAGTAAAAAAGGGAGTGTGGGATATGTAGTTATCATGTTGATTCCACCCACCAATTATTGAATGTGTTTCAATTGTTGAATTTTTTCACTAGAAACGAGTTCAGAAGGAATGTAATGGTATTTAAAGATCATGTTTGTTATTCAGCAGAAACCTACCCTAAGAAAGATGTAATACAAGATTTGTAAAGAGAAATAAATTTATATTTTTGAGATTTACATCCCCACCCCCTATCTAAACCAACATACTTCCTTGTTACTTATACATATTATATTTGCCATGTTTGCAAAACCTTTATCACCTATATAAAAATGTTTTTGTAGTAGACTGTATTGAATAAGTGATTTGTTTTAGGCATGGTTTAGGTATAAAGTTTAGTAATGCCCTCTTTTATAAACTTGGCAAAAACTATAAAATTATCCACATTATTTTGTACGATAGTAAGTGTTATATAATTTAGATTATATTTTTTTTATTGGTTAGTAAAAAAGGGGGTGTGGGATATGTAGTTATCGTGTTGATTCTGCCAACAATTATCAAGGCATATTTTCAGGTCTGCTGCCTGCGAACTATGGTTATTCAACCAACTGTAACTATATTAGAATAAATCAAGGCTGGGACTTCAAAAATGATGGCTACTTTAGGAATATTTAGTAATAAATATGGATATGGTGGGATGAACTCATCACTATCCCTGTGAACTACAGTATGGGAAAATGTTTTTAACTATCATTTTGTATATCTTTATTGGTATGCTTTTGAAGCTGCAGTATGATGACAATTTAATACCATGTTTTAACATTCTTTAAGAACATTTATTCCCATTTTACAATAAAGTACAATAAAAAATGGTGGCATTATCATAAACTTGATGCTTGTACAGAGATATCATTTACAAAAACAGCTTATTAAACAGTTTTAAAATACTAGCAAATAAGAAAAACGAATAATAATTTATATATCTGTCTCTTATACACATCTAGATGTGTATAAGAGACAGGCCCATGTCTCAGCCACAATATTTTGAGGCCAATATTATTTACGAACCCAGTTAAACTTATTTACTAGCCAGGTATTTATAGTAAGTAAATAAGATTTGAAAACATGTATCATTGATTTGAAAACATGTATCATTGATCGAGTTCCTAGTCTACATATCAAGCGCCCTGAGCATCTTACATTAGATGGATATGTGCAGTATATAAAACTACACTATTATTATTATTATTATTATTATTATTATTATTATTATTATTATTATTATCAGAAAAAATGCAAAATGAAGAATTCTTATTTTAACATATTACCTGGTTTAATAAAATAATTTGTTCAATAAGGAAGTCTATTCGTTTTCTGTTTGTTAAAAAGCTATTTTACAGTAAGCTTCTTTGGTGATGCATTGTGGTTCAAAGCGGCATACGGTCTTGTTACGCGTTACTACTGAAAATTGCCAATTAATAATTGAAGTTTTAAGTTTTGGTTACTGAAATGGATTTTACCAACTTCAGAAGTCTGCATCTTTGTGGTCTCATGGAGGATCCAGAGAATTTGGCAATAAATACAAAAAATCCCTGGTAGGGTTTGTAACAACTGATAATGTAAAAACGACGCATAATGTAAAAAAATTGGTTAACGCATAATGTAAAAAGGGTTGACGCTTAATGTAAAAAAATATCAAATAATGTAAAAATCAATGCATAATGTAAAAAATTTTGCTAACGCATAATGTAAAAACCTTTGACGCATAATATAAAAACATTTTCTAAAGCATAATGTAAAAAGCTATCAACACATAATGTAAAAACAAGTCTTCTCCCTTCCTGTCGCCCGTTACTTTAACCTACTATTGCCATCAATGGTACCTGCCAGCCTGTAGGTTGTAGTAAGTGCGACTTAACGGTTCACCTGTATCTCAGTTTCCTGGACAAATTGGAAACAACTACTAAATGTAACTCCACGCCCATTGACGCTGCTAAAATTCATCTCTTATAGGAAAAAGCATGATGGGAACGATAGAAACACGCAAGTCATAATGATTGATGTATAAAACCAAGAAAGCGACATGTACACCTAGTTTAAACTAAGGATAAACACAGATTTCAATTACATAAGATCGTTTGTAACGTGGAAAAAACAAATGAGAATATTAGACATTTGGATAGATGATGTGGGTCATACTTATTTCTCTTCAGAATTCCACAAAATTACCCCACAAACAATATTCTGTGTATTAATTACATAAAAACCCAATATTGGTTAATTTTGGGAAATTTGAATTAATTTGGTTAATCATAGTGAACTTGCTTAATCATGGTTCTTTTTTTTAAATTTTGGGCTTAAGTTTTTAATTTTTTTATTTTATTTTTGGAGAAATGTCTTAGGAAATTATTGAATTTTATTTTGAAATTTGTTGAACTTTCTTTTGAACTTATTTGGAAACATTTTGGATTTTTGGGATTTTAAAATTTTTCTGTAATCTCTACACAGCGTATTATTTGGTTATTTTTTTAATTTAAATTTTTTTTTTTGAAACAATTTTTTTTAAAATATTTCACTGTAGTTACTACATGTACACAGGATATTTTGGAGAAAATTTTTCAAATTTTTAAAAAACGAAATATTATCCACACCATCTCTCTCACCCCCTAAGTTTCATATCTTCTAATACAAGATACATACTAGTGACCATTTAAATACCATGATGACTCTGATGGTCAGAAGAAACCAAACTTCAACTGTGTATAAGATGAGAAAGAAATATATCAAAAACATTTTTATTTGAAAGCCTAGGTTGTTCGGGATGCCCGTTCAGATAATGCAAAGGTGAATGTCAAGGTCAAACCTATTAAAAATATGAAACTGCTCAGATTTTCCACTGTGTAGCAAATGAATTGGAACCAGCACTCATATTTGTGCTTTTTGGTATGTTTACTTTTGACCAAAAAAAACAGAGTTTTCAGAAAAAAAAAGGTTGTTTTTTTTTTTTAAATCTTCTTTTTATGTAAAATATCAAACTTACTTTTTTGGCTTGAAACACAAAGTCCTGGTAATCCGCACAAAAGTCCTGGTATTCCGTAAAAAACATAGTTTGTTTTTATTCAAAACTTACGCTTTTGTACCATGTATCCATGAGAATTACCATACTTGTTCTTTAGGAACGAAAAAACAAACAAACAAACAAACAAACAAAATAAAAAACAGGACGCAAACTTTTTCTTAGTCCCTATGCTGGGAGTGCTTGACAAGGTGTGGCCTTTGGACAAGGTTTAAAATAGAAACTTGTTTTCTTTTTATGGATAAAAAGACCAAAGTTATTTGCTTTTTGGGGGAAAAACCAATGTTTTTTTATTTTTTGTTAAATTGTTTGTTAAAAAACTAAGTAGGGCCTATTTGGATAGAAAAGTAAGGTTTTTGTGCAATAAGCTCAACAAATCATAGTTTTTATCGTAAAATGCCAAGTTTTTACATTATGCGTTAATAGGTTTTTACATTATGCGTAAGCAAAATTTTTTACATTATGCGTTAACCATTTTTTTTTTAACATTATGCGTCTTTTACATTAACAGTTGTTACAGGGTTCACGGGAGAAATTTTATGACTTAGTATGGTCCATATTTTAGACAAAAGTATTTGGGATTAGCAATCAAAATAATGTTATTTGGATATAGGCAAATTATTATTTTTATTTTTGATCCGACGACCTAGTCGTGGCATGGTGGGTGCAGGCCTGTCCAATGGGGGAGGGGAAAATTCCCCCTGCCCTCGCTGGCACCACTACTGCTGTATTGAGAATTTTTTTTTTCAATGAAGCAAGAGGTCATAACATTTTCGACTTTATGAGTGATGTTTCATGCCATCATAAAAAATAGAATAATATTGTTATGGCATGAGAATTAACCTTTTGTGTGGTTTCCAAAATTTGACAAATTCTCAAAGTGGAAACTTGGGAACACATGTGTAAGGTTAAAGACTGCCGACAATCCATACACAAACTGGCCTACAGTCCATGGGCAAACTTAGCCTACTGGAATAAAGAGCATTAAAAGCCAAACCCTTAGGCTATGTTACACAACAGCATTGTTGATAAATGAACCAAAATGCCTTCAAATTACTTTAAAGAGATATGAACTGAACCATGAAAAATCTTACAGAATTGAAAAAAAAAAAAATAGGTATGCAAAATTGTATATGAAAACTCTTCCATGAAACCAGGGCCAATTGGGGTTCTTGGGCAAAATTCTTTGTACAATGCAGAATGTATATGATTTCCGCTGCAACTTTCTTGGCTATCACAGCTCCGCTATGTGAAAGCATAAATGAGTTGTAATGTATGAGATTGTGATTTGGCTGGATTGAGTCTGTGTTATACCACTGGTACTGGTATTGGGTATTTATATTGCGCCTTTCCCTTGCGGTTATGAGCCAAGCCTCAATAATTCAGGAAAACAATGGTAGGTAGGCATAAAATCAGTCATTATTCAGGAACTCGAAGCATCACAATAGTACAGTCACACAAACAACAAAGATAAACAAACAGATAACAACAATAAAAACACAAAAGGAAAAAGCAGCAAAAAGAGACTTGGGCAAAGTCTTGGGTGCACGTTTAAAACGATTAGGATCAGAGATATCTCTAAGGTCAGTTGGAAGATTATTCCAAAGTTTAAAAAGCATAACAAGGAAATGAAAAACCTCCAATTCTCTTGTAACGTGGTATAATGAAATGTACAGATGAAGAGAAACATGTTGTACATTTAGGGATATGTTGGTTGAGAAAACCATATAAATAGGAGAAAAACCATAGACCTTTGTGAACAGTGAGAATAATTTTGAAAATAATTTGATTATTAACTCACAGCCAATGAAGTGCATTGATGAGAGGAGCAGAGTGTGTACGAGGATCACATGAAAAGACTAAGCGAGCAGCAGAGTTTTGCAATTTCTGCAGTCTATCAATGTCTTTCTTGAAGAGACCACCATAGAGTGAGTTACAATAGTCAATTCGCGATGGTACGAGGGCTCTAACTGCTGCATGATAAGTATCTTGATTAACAAATCTTCGAATCCTCCACAAGTTACACACATGGTAACGTACACACCTGAGAACTTAAATCCAGCGTGAGTCAAATGTAAAACCCAAGTTACGAGCATTTTTAGAGGCCTTTATGAGAGATCCATTAACATTGAGTTGGATATTCCTAACTAAAGGTGATTATTGTTGGATTCTAGAAGTACTGACCAGAAGATCTGTTTTACCATCATTAAGCTTTAGTTTATTCAATGTCATCCACTGTTGAATTTTAGTGATACAATTAGTTAGCCGAATAACAGAATCGTAATCCTATATCTTATAAGAGTTGTTATTGATGCTTTAACATAATTTGATATACTTGTGGTCTACTATTGAGTGATTGTGTCCCTATTATTCAGCGATATTATGATGTCAAGCAGAAAATAAAGGGTCGCATTTCAGTGTCTTTGTTTATATTATTATTTGTATTAAAATAAAAGAGTCACACAAGATTGAAAGTTAAGCAAACAAGACCATCAGGTTGTAAAGTAGATCAGGTTTAAAGTCTGCAAATTCTACTTCGAAAGGGTATACAGTACCTCATATTTTGGAAAATGGCTACACGAAGAACTCCATAATTAATCATTAAGAAGAACGTGTTTTTGTATTATGTATGTGATCATGAGTGAAATGGTCAAAATATTGAACATAGGTACCAGCTTTTAATGAATATCGCAGAAGTTATACAGTAGTTTAAAAACTAAATTTGAAAAAAAGTTGTCTGATCAAATATGTGGTTTCTCTTTACATATGCTGAAAGATTAAATGTTGTATGAATTATTGTTGTATTATTGTAATATACTGTACTGTAGTCATGGTTTTCTTATTTTATACTTATTTGGCACAAGGCCAAAGATATGCCAAACAGTGAACTAATTCACTCTTCAGAGTGGCAATCCCTTCACAAGACAACAGGGGCTGTATGGGTCTGTACACTGACTCATCTCGAAAGATGTACTGGGTTCCTTAAAGTGCACATGGGCCATTGTGTACACTGGGTATACGGTTTATAGTCCTTATCAAAGAAGACTTGTTCTACCACCAGAACCAAAGGCGAGCGTGCCGTTCAAACCAGCACTGATATTAAAGCTGTAGGTTGCAGCACCCCTGCCTTAACAGCTCAGCCATTCAGCCTGAATTATTTATACTTGTGACCAGTGGTGGCTCCAGAAATTTGCCAAAAAAGGGTCTGACATATCCGACAGGGGTCAGGATTTTAAAAATGGTTAATGCATAATGTAAAAAGGTTTGACGCTTAATGTAAAAAAATAACGCATAATGTAAAAATTAACGCATAATGTAAAAAATTTTGCTAACGCATAATGTACAAACTTTTGCATATAATGTAAAAAAAATTTTTCTAATGCATAATGTTAAAACCTATCAACGCATAATGTAAAAACAAGTATTCTCCCTTCTCACGCCTGTTACTTTAACCTACTAGTGTCATCAATGATACTTGCCTGCCTGTAGGTTGTTGTATGTGCGACTTAACGGTTCACCTGTATCTCAGATCTTCTTCTTGGACAAATTGTAAACGATTACTAAATGTACCTCCACGCCCATTGACGCTAGCTAAATTCATTGGGGAAAAGCACGATGGAAACGATAGAAACACGTAAGTCATAATGATTGATGTATAAATCCAAGACAGCGACATGTACACCTAGTTTAAACTAAGGTCACACTAGGATAAACGCAGGTTTCAATATTACGGAAGACTGTTTGTAACGTGGAAAAAACAAAAGAGAATATTAGACATTCATATAGATGATGTGGGTCATACATACTTATTTCTCTTCAAAATTCCCACCCCCCCAAAAAAAAAAAAAATATGCTGTGTATTAATTACAGAAAAAAACCCCAATATTGGTTAATTAGGGTTTTTGGATTAATTTGGTTAATCATAGTGATGGTTCCTTTTGCATTTTTTTAAATTTTGGGCTTAAGTTTTTAATTTTGTTTTGTTTTCTTTTTTTTTATTTATTTATTTTTTTGTGATTTTTGGAGAAATTTCTTTGGGAAATTTTGAATTTAACTTTAATTTTTTTAAAATTTTCTTTTAAAATTATTTAGAAACATTTTGGATTTTTGAATTTTTCTGTAATTTCTACACAGCGTATTATGGTTTTTTTTAATTTTTCTTATTTTTGAAAATATTTTTTTGAAATATTTTTCTGCAGTTTACTACATGTACACAGGATATTTTGGAGAAACTTATTCAAATTAAAAAAATATATATATATTATCCACACCATCTATCTGAACCTTAAGTTTCATATCTTCTACTACACAAGACATAGTGACCATTTAAATAATATGACTTTGATGGTCAGAGGAAACCAAACTTCTACTGTGTATCCGATGAAAAAGAAATATATCAAAAACAAAACAAAATTAAAAACAGGATGTAAACTTTTTCATCGACCCCATGCTGGGAGTGTGTGACGATGTGTGGCCTTTGGACAAGGTTCAAAATAGAAAATTGTTTTCTTTATTTTTACATTATGTGTTAGTTTTTACATTATGCGTTATTTTTTTACATTAAGCGTCAAACCTTTTTACATTATGCGTTAACCAATTTTTTTTTACATTATGCGTCGTTTTTAAATTAACAGTTGTTACAAGGATATCAGGCTTGTGTGCACTTTAAGAAAATGGTTCATTTCACCCCCTGAATGATGTAAACATACTAAGCATCGCTAGGTAATCACAGACCACGCCCATATGTAATTCAGCACAATGACGCTGCGAATTATGGATAATTCTCCGACATTTCTGCGAAGAGTATGTTTTGTTCTTGAAAAATGATAAACAGTCCGATACCTTAAGTCAATTTGTATACAACAAATAATAAACAACAAACAACAACTGATTAATTTGTTAATGTTTTTTTATTGCATATTTACAGATAATACTCTTCAAAATAATATTAATATTAAAGATATACAGTATATACAACTCCAGAATAACATACTCTTTGAACACAACTGTTTTGATGCCTTATTGCAGCATCAAAATTTAAACAAGAAACCAACAAATTTTAGTTTACAATTAGTGTTTGGTCACAAGAATGGAATTAACTTGTCTTAAATTATTTAAATGTAAAAGGAACACAACATTTCCAAAACACCTTAAATAATAGCTAATTATGTTGGTAATTAATAACACAACTTTAAACACAATATTTTGAAAACAGTACAGTAAAATACCAAAAATATCTTTATAAACATCAAAAAATAACTAAGTATTACATAATATTCTTAAGTAGTCTGGCCACAATGTAATATGTGAGGGAATATGTATTAAAATTTGTGTTGGTATTGTTGGTGAAGAGATCATTCTATTTCACAAAAATTCTTTGGCAGGTATAAAAGCTTTGATATTTCATTGTATAAATAAAAACCTTCTCACATTAATTGTTTATAAATTATTTAAGATGTCAATTATTTTGTAATACAAAATAATTAAGAACATACTAAACAAATTACAATGTGACTTTTGTACAAGTCACATCTGTACATTTTCATATTTCTGAAGGCAGAATATTCAAAGATTAATTACTCCAGCAAGTGTTGACTTGTAATCAGTTTAATGAGACAATGAGATTTAATAAGCCCAACGCAATTAACTTACATGAGTGTGGGAAGCAGTCCACCACACAGTTCTCATATAGTAATAACAGAAGATTAATTATTGGCTTACTAGACGAATCAACTTATCTAAATCCCATATAGATAGATATTTTTAAAAATAGGTTTTTAAAAGCATTAGAGAAAACATTTCACCAGTTAAAATATATTAATATCTACAGTATTTTTCTAATCATATAAATTTTAATTAACTGTGTCAAAGGTGAATGACACTAAAGATGCGATGCCCTAATACCAGCTGTCATATGTCTCGTATAAAAATATCAAATTTAGATGGGTAAGAACTATAGGAAAATATTAAGTTATTTTTCTATTTGTTTAGTAACATGTGTGTGATGTAATAGGGTGGAAGAGGTAATGGACAAGCAGGCATTTTTTTGCCATATGATACCCTGGATGGAAATTGATATAGCAAAAGGCAACGAAAAACACAGCAACCTGTTTAGGTATCATGTACCACCAGATACAAAAATATAAATAATTCTTATATCTATAAAATGACCACAACAATTAAATACCTTTCAGAAAAAATTGTCACCACAGCATTAAGTACCATAAGCCACAATGAACCAAAAAAATTAAAACATAATATTCAGTCAATTTTCTTCCAAATAAAATTAGATTCTTTATTTCTATAAATTTAATTATATTTGCCACAGACTATAAATTAAAATTGGTTCAACAGAAAAAATATGCTAAGAGGATGATTACAATTTTGCATTAAGTAAAATGAAAAAAATATTTGTTTTGAATACAATAGCTGGAAACATTACAGCTTTTGAAGACATCATTACAATAATAAACATAAAACGCTTTACAAATCTAAAGAAATCACATAGGTATGCATAACTACTCATCTATATCCTACTGAATGGAGAGGCCAGTTATAAATTCAAGTACATATTATGAAATTTTCTTTTGTAACACAATGGAGGTACTCGCTAACTGGTACGATACTATAGAAGCTAAGCAAATTAACAAAAACCACCAAAACCCTAATATAAAAGAAAATGGAAGGCTAAAATACTGGCATCATAGGGCGTTTAGAATTTATGCATGTTGGTTTCTATATATATAAGGGACTTGTTTTAAATTGTTAACAGGTGTCTACACCTGAGCAACGAACACGTTCAGAATCTTATGGAAGACAAAAAAGTGATTTTGATCGTGTGTAAATCATTTGCAATGATATACAAAGATTTCAGCAATTTCTAGGTTATGTATTTCTTGCAACTAATATATATATATTTTTTCGAATAACTTTTTTTAATAAAAAATAATAAAAATGAATATTTTCTGGCATATGGTTCTTAGTACATTCAGCTAAATACTTATGATGAATCATAGAACAGATAAGAATACATGTGCTATATAAAAATTCATACACACAGTATTTCCAATAAACAACTGATTTAAACTTGGAATGTTCTATGTAGCTAGTGCTACTGTATGGTCAGGTTGCCAATTAAAACTACCGAAGAGTTTTCTGAGTACTGAAGATTAACATGAAATATTTTCACAGTGAGGCAGTGTATAACAGCTTGATATAAATTTTAACTGAACAAAAATATATATCATCTCTTGAAAATATATCATCCTAGGATAACAGCAGAGAGGTCACAATCATTTAGTCCCTTCTCTGTCATTGCTTTCGCAATGCGCCTGAATTGGGGAAACCGTGGGGCACAACCCAGACGTGCTTTCCCGAGCACTATGGAACCTGTCATCAGGAAATGACCATCTCCCTGTCGCACACCGCACTTGAGTGGGGTGACAACAATGCCACTGTAACGACTGTGCTTGGCCGGCCGGAACACTTCGTCACGCTGGCGAAAGACATGACTCACGGCTAAATCTATGAAAGACTCTTTCGAGAAGGTGTCGTGGGCAACTTCACGCATTTGGCTTTTGATAACTGTAAAACAAAAAAATTAAACAAATCGTTACTTCTAATGTCTCCCTGTGGTTAAAGACTCCTTCAATTAAAGACCACTTTTCTGTGGTCTCAAATTAACAAATACCTTTTATCTTTATTATTCTAATTAGAGACCAAAGCTACTAAAGACCATGCAAACCCAGGTCCTAAAAGTGGTCTTTAATTGAAAGGAGACCTGTAGGCATTTTTAAATGATGAAAAATATGATATCACAAGAAATTATTCTATGGACACTTCAACATATCAAAGGCTTCTACATTACAAATGTTGTCTCATATATTTCTACAGCTTGTGGCCTAATTTTATGAATTTTTAATATTGTTTTAAATTGTATTTATTAGTTTTGTTGATTAACTTAAGTAATCATTATTGATGCATTCCCTCTATATTATTATTAGTATGCAACTGAAATATAAATGTTTGCATTGTTGTTATTAAATTAAGTCCTTTTTATTTTCCTGGCATGATTCATCATGCTGACAGCCAGAACTGTTCTTATATTTACCCAAACAGCTGAACATTATTAGAAAACCCTTGATAATGTTTCTATTTGCCACAAATTCCATGGAGATACGAGGCCATTAGACACCTCATGTAGCCTGTTCTGGAATTCAACAAGTCCTGCACCATTTTTGCAGTGACTAGAGAAATGCTTAAAACAACCTTTGCAACAACTATGCATTACCCTCCCACCTCAATGTCAATACATCAAAATCATGGACTGGTCTACATATATAATATATTGTCAGCAAATGTACTTGTGAAGATTTAAATAAATATACAATAAATCATTTTCTGTCAAGTGACATGGAAAGGGTAGAAACAATTCAACAACAACAATACAATTCAAACATTACCAAAGTACAGTATTATTATATGGTGTATTTAAGTACATTTGAGAATTTTAAATGAATGCTACCCTGACCTAATTTATATGGTAGGGTGTCCTAGGAAAACACCTTACAATCAACCAAATAAACCACCTTCTTCTAAAGCCTGTAGCATTGCAAACAAATGCACTGAACTTTTTTTTCTAGCATCAGTAAGCATTGATTCTAGATTGAGCTTAAAACATATCTGGAGTTCATAGGGTGTATTACTATTATAAGCTTTGTCGTTCTGAGACTATTGTGTTGTACATGAATTTAATGAAATTTAATCTGTACAGCTTTGGAAAAAATTAATTAGGAATTTTCTGGCCCGCCGGAAGTCATCAGGATTTAAACACAAGGGATATGATCGCATATGGGGGAACAAGTGGCTTACCAAAATCACTCGAGCAGAATGCTCTAATCAGCTCCGAATCATTGCATGGCCGGCAGTCTGCAAATAATAAGAGAAAAATGTACATGTTATTTAAGATACTCAAATTCTTACAGTATACCTTTATATATTCACTATATTAAAAGTTTAATTTAACATTATTTTTCCTTTAATTAAAATTAAAATTACTTATTTTTCAATTTGATAGAAATGAATTTTAAAATGTTTTATTTAAAACAAAAAGGAGACTGTACTGTTTTGATCTTTTTCTTTTGAAGTTGAACTTGCATAAATTGCTTAATTGAATTTGTATTTGATTTTCTGAGAGTTGCACAGTATACATTTAAGGACACTAGGATACGAAGACAGTAGGAAATGGAGTCATGGACATACTTGTGTCCTCTAGCTGACCAAGTATATCATCTATTGAATGGTAAATAAAATCGAACAATGGGAACAAATGTTTTACACTTGAATTAATGTGTCTTAGAATGATAAACAAGAGAAACAAGAAGAAACTACCAAGATATGAAACTAAGAAAAATATTAATTTCATACCAGAGAACAATAACAGATTTTTAAGGAGTGCATAAAGTAAATTATTAAAATATTTATATGTGGAATACTATTTAGTCATATTTTAAGAGGCATAGGACATTTAATTATTGACATTGAAGTTACAGTAAAAGCAGAGTAATCCGGCCTAACGACATTGTAATAACACATGTTCTTGGTAATTGGTACATTGTTTAATATAAATATTTTACGAGGTATTGTAATGTAAAGAGATAGTTTTAAAATAGCTAGTGAACAACTGCATGTTTTTGTAGAGTGCTCGATGTCCTGCTTTATTGCAAGGCAAAACAATCGGTATCCTGAGAAAGAGGATGTGTAGGAAAAGATTGATCCGACAAGAGGAAGCTGGTGAATAGATTGCCCGCGGAAGCATTTTAACAACGATGAATACACCCATTATGGAGCACAAGTTCGCACCAACGTTAGGAAGCAATTGGGATAAAGTACGCAAGACAATGGATACAGACAAAATCCATTGAGCTACTGTATTTTAATATTTTTTAAATATTCTCTTTGTAGTTGTATGTATACTGTACCTTTTGTATTTTATATCCTATAAAAAATACTCAGAATATTTTCTGCAAAGGACCAAATAAAGTTGAAATTGAAATAAAATTGTACGTCAATACCACTCACTTGCAACTACATACAAAAACATATTGTAAAACCTCGAATTGAAGCCCTGGGCTTCTTTTTTTTTTTTGCAAACTTTGGATTGGCTTCTTTTCGAGATAAGCTACTTTTCGAGATTGGCTTCTTTTCGAGACTACTTTTGCAAAGTAAACAGGGGGGGGGGGCTTCTTTTCAAAATGAATGCTGTAAATTTTGTGAATTTGTAAAATTAAACAATAAATAAGGTCAACGTAACATCAATCTGTATTATGGAGTGTATTTAACTGGCATTAAATCACCTAATGTATAAACCAAGCTTGTTTTTAATTTATTTTGTTTCTGAATTTCATGCACATTGTATCTTGTAAAGAAGCCAATGCTATTTTGAAAAGAAGCCCATAGGTTTGTTTTCGAGGCTAATTTTTGAAACCAAAGAGGGGGCTTCAATTCGAGATGAGCTTCATCACAAGATTAAGCCCACTGGGCTTCAATTCGAGGTTTTACGGTATACTATATAGTATCTATGTTTATTATTACTACAATCAACATTTTAATTCATGTATTTATAATTTTAGTACACGTATTATACATTTAAACTTTAAAACTAAAATATCTACTGTATTAACTTGATGTTGTACCATGCATAATAAAATTTAAAAAAAATCTGTATCCTTTGTTTATATTTAACCAGGCTTTATATAAACATATTTGTATAATGGCATCTATCATATAAGCAGATTGTATACAATAGCATGTTAATAGGGATAATTTGTTATTGCTATTAAAGCAATTGTTATTTTGTTAATTGTTACTTTTAAAGTATCATTTTCATGTTTGTCAGTATTTTTATTTACTTCACTCAGACAAAAAAATATTAAGAATGATACTCTTAATTATGCTATTGTATTGTCATATAAAGACTGTTATGAACAAGATGATGAAATGTATTACTAGTTAGTGAAATCATAACATGATGATGATGTATCTGTATTTTAATTTTGTATTTTAACAGTAGCATGGTTGTAATTGTGTTCGCTGTGAACAAATAAGAATGAAACGAAAGATAAACACTAAGAATATATTTTAAAAAAAAACAAACTACAGTATTCAATAAAATCACTGACAAATTGGAATTATTACAAGACACTTTTCCGTGTCACCGGCTAGGGACATAAGAACAATAAGAAGTCACTGATGTTTATTGAAAACACAATCAAAATGGAACAATCACTGCCAGCACAGGGGCACACTTACAAGGTGACTCAAGGAATGTCATCTTATCTAGCACTCCATGAATAGCTTGTGACAAGAATGGCGTAAAAACAATATATCAATGGGACAGATTTTATAATTATTGCTTGGTTTGCAGCCGATTCAACATCACAATCAAACTGAAATCAATAGGAGGGTTTTGACTTTAGGATAAGAAAAAAAAAAGTTTAAGTTTTACATTCAGTGTTGGCTAAAAATAAAATGCTTTCATATTTAGGTGGGCAACCTTTGTAGGAAAATCATTCAACAGAGAATTGGTTTTTAAATCAGGTCAGGTACAATTTTTTTTTTCTTCATAGAATCTTTTTTATTGTTACCACAATATCTTTTTATATTTTTGTAACAAAATTTAATTTATGGTAGATACATTTGTTGGAATGGCATAACCTGCCTAGGTAAGATTTCATTATGAAAAATCTATAAAAAAAAAACCCCATTTTAACGAAAAGTATTATTTTTTAACTTCGCCTTATCTGAAGAATAAGAATAATATTTATAATTTACAGATATTGATCAATAATTGAAAGTAAATAATGTGAACATAAACCTGTGGGAAGATTTAGCAGTTTTTTAGAGAATAATCTCGATCTAAACATAAGAAGCAAGAACAACGCATTTCTGGTTTTTTTTCCCTGTTTTTTTCATGTCTAGTCACAACCAAGTCACAACGTGGTATATTGATCACAAGAGTGATTTTGATGGCTTACTCTAGATTTCCTGCTTCTATTCACCCGGCCGAGAACAATAATACTGCCATGATAATAAGTCCCAAGTCTAGGTCTAAAATCAGGAAAACAATGTTCACCAGAGCTGCATATATAATTTGATATACAGTACCACCTTCTACCATTCTGGACTCTGATTTTAAAGAGATGACAACAAGCCTGAGAGAAGCATTGTCTAGAGGATTTTGAATTATGTTGATTTCTATTTCTAAGTGTGTACTGTAGATTAACTTGGTCAGATTAATGTATTCCTTAATAGTTTCTGATGGACTTGGTAGGCAAACTTTTGCTACACCAGTGGCGGATTCAGGAATTCAAAATAGTGGGGGAACTTTCACAGATGGAGGATCTATACCACCTCAGTCCCACCATGGTTGGGTTTGAGATATGAAATTGTTAGATTATGGCACCTCTAGATGGCTGGAAATTGCACTCTCAGACTTCAAATTTCAATATAATTTTCTCCATTAAAAAAATATTTTAACAATTGCGGCTTCCCCCGCCCCCTTTGAATCCGCCACTTTATTTAAATAAGCAATTCATATTTTAATTTCATATTTTAAAGATGTTTTTGTTTTGAGTGACTGACAGTCCAACTTTTTTTTAAAGTACTAGAAACACCATCACCATTCTTAATTATCACTCCAGACAGAAGAGTTGATAAAAAAATTAACCTTGAAATTATTTCTATATATACTGTAAGCAACTGAATGATCTTATGGTAAAATAATAACCAAGTAAAGGTTTATGTTTAGTATCAGAAGCCTAATTGATATGAGGGAAGTAATGATGTGAGGTTATTGCTTGTGTTTCATGAACTTCCTTGCATGATGAAATTGACTTTGGCAGTTATTGAAATGTGTTTCCAGGGCAAATTCTTCCAGCCTACAAGTCTGGCTACTGGTTAATTCTCCCAAGGCTAAATCCAAGAATGGACTTTGCAGAACTTTGCACACTAGAAAGCCTTCCTAATGTAAAAAAATCTGTATTTTGCACTGAATAAACCAAACCACACCATTGAAATTTGTGCCATGTAATTGATGTATATCAAACAACTGCGTCTGCCAAAATAGGAAATCTCTGCCACACACATTTTTGTACAGTAGTTCTTCAGTATAAGTATAATCACTTTAACCGCAAAACCTTTCCAATCAAAGAATACTGAATAATAAATGTATTTCCTTATGTGTATGCTTTCATTAATCAATGTTGTACTTTATTTACTTTGGCAATGGAAACTGAATTTAAAAGTTGCAATAAATGAAGATGTCCTTAATTAGGGGATTATGGTTGTGGCTTTAATAAAATATATAACAATTTTCCCCTATTTATCACTATTTTTACAGAAACTGGTGTGCTAAAGGTCCAAAAATTATAATCTTATTATTAGTGGGTTTGTAATAAACAAGGTACTGTAAAAACAGACTCATTTCCACATGAGCATTTTATTTCTTACAGAACAAAGTTGAAAACAAAAATAACTTTCTATAAGAACAAGAAACTTGATCTAGAGTTGACTTTAGTTTCCTCCTTCTAATTTTACAAAAGTGCAATGCATTAGCCTAGACTGGCACCAGATTAACCCATCAATCAAACACCTGGAACCCATATTCTAGGTCTACAGTAGCTGAACATTAAGACCTGTCTACCAAGCGCCAATCTCCAGTACACAATACAGAATTATATTAAGCATAAAATATCACAACCTAATGAGTATTTAATAAAAGAGAATAAAGAATGTAAGAAAAATATCTAAAGAGCTTTAATGACTTCACAAATAAGAGGATTAAAGTAGAACAATGGTTTGTTTAATCCTTCTATTGAATTTTAATAATATCCATGTAACCCAATTGCGGGAAATCACTGGAAAAAAGTCAACAATATGAGTGAAGCATTACTCCTATGAAGCAGCTAATTATTTTGATGTTGAGCATTTTATCAATAGAGGGAAAATGGGAATTATTTACTTATTAAAAAATATAATGTTTGAATAATTCTTAGATGCTACATTGCTTCAGGTCAATTCTCTAATACTCAATTCAGATTATTGAACAGTAAGCTGATAGCTATTTTTTGAGTAGTAAATATAATTATCCCTGTTTTTCATCTAAAAAATTAAAATAATTAATGAAAAAAAAAAAATTCAATTTTAAATTTTGAAACTGCCAATATACTTCTTTACAGAGATCTGGTTATTAACACTCTACATTACTTCTGTCGGTGACCAGACTATAGTTGTACTAATAGTCACCAGATTGAAATCACAGCAGATTTGCCTGTAAATTATAAATTGTTCTTAGCCCCTTTGGACATTTTATTTCTGGTCATTGCCAATACTGGCTATGTCATATGTACTTCATCAGCAAGTAATTTCTCACTTCAGTGAATTTTATCAATTGGTTCTAAATTAACACTTAAGTTCAGGAATAGGGTAAGTTTAGTCCCTTGCTAAATAAACTAAAAGCTTTGCCCAAAGCAACCACTCTGATACAATGAATAAATCTAAATCCAAGCAAAATAATATAAAAGCCTAAAAAAAGATGTATATAATCACTTGCAGCAGAAACAACAACTTTAAATGGGAACTTTAATCCGAAGAGATTCATGCAAAGTTCATGTAACTGTTTCTTTCCAATGATAACATCAATAAATTTTAACAAAACTATTATTAAAAATTGTTATTTGTTAGTCTTTTCAAGGGATAAAAATAAACTCTAAGAATACATTTCAAATTAATTTCTCCCAGATGTCGATTTTGTGCAGTTGTCATGGTTATACTTGCTGACATTCCTCATCATACTTAGATTTCAAAACCGATTAAACATAAACCTTATTAGTACGTGCTTGTCATTTCGTCTGATCAAACTTTAAATAGAAACATTTGTTGAGATGAGATTTCAAGATGCAGAGATTGCCAAGTTGGTGGACGTTTAACTAGGCACGCTTTCTCCACATGAGAGAAGCCTTTCCATCAATTGTCACTCAATCAGTTCTCATTTTGTACTGTACAGTAGGCCTTCAAATGCTGAAAACATATCTACGACAACCAAAAATTGAATTTACTCTCAGCCTACTAGAGTGTTCTGTACTAGCCTACAGTAAAGTCTGTTGAACTAATAAACAGATGCTAGCTATTTTACATTGCTTTCTTTGTATAAAATATAAGTCAATTTTTAGGTGGAAACTGAAATTATAATGTGAAAATATTATTCTTAGCTCTTAACAAATGCTTAAATTGTAATGTTCTTTCAGGATAATTTCAAGGAAAGTATAAAATTTCAATTGTTTGGCTATACACTTATGTTTTACAAGAACCAGTAAAATTGTGCCCAGGCTCCAAGTTCTTAACTTTTAGCCAATTTCAGGCTCAAAATGGTCTTACTCTGCTCCTATTTTGCATGTCACTTTTCAAAAATAGAAAATTCAAATTATACAGCATATTACTGTGTATAACCTTTCAAACATTAATAATTTTCTGTAAGTGAATCGCTTAATAATTTTCTGCAAGTGAATCGCTTTATCTGTGTGGTTTTTCTATTTTTCTTAAAGAAAAAAAAACCTCATTTGACATTTTAAGTCAACTTCAATTTGTTCTTATGTTCTTCTTATTTCTTAAGTAATTTCAGGCTCAGTCTTCTTAAAAATGTGTTCTTATAAAAAAGTGTATCATTGCAAGTTAATTTTCCTTCAAAAACATTAATGATAAAAGAATATTCAACTATGATCATAGCAACAGTATTATAGATTTTTATACTTTGTAGACATTTAAATTAATGCTTACGTAACTGATCAAAGTAATTTTTTCTGATCTAAAGAAACAACTTTGAGGCTGTGAAAAGTACAGTATATTCTCCACTGGAATTTAGTGAATAAATATACAAACAGGACTTCTGATGAACAAACAATCAAACTCTCTTTAAAATGCATTTCCCAGGAAAGCTATGACTAGGTCAGCATAATGTTTATTGGTCATCTGTCCAGTTACAGTATGAGTGACCTGTACTAACAAGTGGATGCTCAGTGTCTTGAACCCCTGTCTGTCAGTTGTTAAGGTGGTTCCTAATGTAACCTGTTAATAGTGTCCGACAAGAATTTTTTGTAAACATGGTCACATTATAGTATACCTTTAATTTGAAAAAAAGTAGTAGAAAAATTTACTAACATCCATCATCCATTGATGAAAAAGACTAACCGATATTTAAAGTTCCATATGGGTTATCGATTGTATAGTATAGCAATAGTATTGTATTGAAAGTTTCTATAGGTGATCCGATTATAGTGTTTGTATTGTAAATTTAAAGAAAAAATAAACAGAAATGAAAGGTGTTCAGCATTACAGTACAGGTATGTGGTTTTAAGCTTTGTTTTTTTTAGTACACTTTTTACATAAATCCTCTTATTCTATTATTTCAACCTGCGGTACGTAGACAGATTTCTTCAGTTAAAATAATCCCTTTCTAAATTGTAGTTACTCATGTGATTAAGTATTCTTTAATTTGAAATATTCTATTGTATTCTATTGAAATAAAATGATGGTGTATGTATACTGTTATCTTTTGTTACCTGACCAAAAATGTCAACTACCTCAGTACATTGTTAGAGACAAAAATAAAGTTTGCTAAGCAAGGCTGACCACAAGTTCCCTTGAATGAAGAATACAACAGGTAACTGATGTGGTTGATTCCAGCAAGTATTGTACACCAGTGAACCATGTACTGCTAAGCTTCTTTGAGTGTTCAATAACACTTGCAGCCTTTGAGGAATTTTTCCTTCAAAGAGTTAGTTAAATCTTTTTGGATTTCTATTTACAAAAGAACCACAACCACTTTATATTTTGCACACTTCTCTGATCAATCCTACTACAGTACAGTAGGAATGGCGTATATGAATAGAACTATTTGGGCTTCTGACTGACTGGAAGACACAACATGAAAACAGCCTCGTTAGCAAAACGTTTAGATTTAGTAGCTATGAGTCTAGTTGACATGCCAAGCAAGATGAGTTTCATAGACATTGTTAAGAGTTTCAAAAGGATTTGTTTAAACTCCTTTATAAAACAATCTAAAAGTTAATGAATTGCTACCTAACAGTACTATGAACAAAAGGTACTTCTTTGCAGTGTTATTTATATCCAAGCTGATTTGTTTCCATAGAAACATCCATTAATAATGGTATTTGGACCTGATAGTCAAAGTACAAAAAAATAACTGTAAATATCCAATTATAATAATATATTAAACTCATTTATTTATGGGAACTTAAACTCCATGTAGAAGTTGTTGATTTAGTGATTAAAAAAAAAATTAGAATGCAGGAAGGCCCTTTTTGTTAATGTACGTTCCCTTTTGCTAAAAAATATCTTGACTGTTAATGAACAGGTTGACTGGTTAAAATGTTAACTGAATTGTTTCATGCTTGTGTCTTATCACTAATTAACAGTTGATAATGTATTTTACCTCCTACTGGACAAGATCAAGAGTTCTGAAGATTTTATCAATAATTAACAGTATAGGCCTACAGTACAGCATATTATTGTAACAGATATTCCAAGTTAGTTGACTGTCAGTATCCCGGCACTAATTAAGCAAATGCTGAGCTATTGTAATAGGCGTAACATTTCGGACGCTGTAAACAGTTCCATTGATTTCAACAATCAATATGTATCAATACACGTAGTTGAAATGTGTCACTGCAGCTTGCGCATCTACCAAATCAATGCACAAACTATTGGCGTCTAATGAGACATAATTAACTCGCAAGTTTATACAGGATGAGTTTGTTTAGGTAAAACAACAAAAGGCCGATGTATATTAAAAGTGCTGCGATTGTTCCCAAATCCAATTGTTTTGAAATCTGGCTGTTTTGTACAATCAATAATCTTTTCAATGATATTTGTTTGCTCGGATCTTGTAACATGACAATGGATGGTTTTCGTTGTTCTGTAGCAATTTTGATACAAAGGACAGCACAGGTGTGCACAAGGGTGGGGCAAGCACGCGTGCAGAATGGCTAAACGTGTAGATTTTTCCAATCCTGACAATGGTAGGTTTAGGATACTACAAATTTATGTTGACATGGTATGAAAATGGTTGTAACAAACATGACAATTATGAGTTTTTTGAACAATTAAATTAGTTTGATTTCAGTCAGAAAAAAATTCCGGTTCACCAATCATACTACTTTTTACACAATTTTAATTACTTTTAATACATAAATGAACTACCTTTATAGAACTGAGTATATGTACAGGTTGTAAACTTGGAAACCAATTGTATACTTATATTTTTAAATTAACTATAGGCCTATTCATTACTTTACCAACATTTTAACAGGTCTACAACCAAACTAGCCATATAAATTCCCACCTCTTTATCAATTAGTCAGGTAAGAGAGGAGTGAAAGATTTTCTCCTTTACAATTAAGCCTGCTTGTCACATACCTGTAGGCTAGCTTTTTCCCACCCAGACCAAGCCCTTCATGTCAACAGAACACAATAGACACAAATCAGGATAGTAGAGTGTAGGCCTTATGACAATCTGGGAATTAAGAGCCTTTGTTTTGTACCTATAGGGGGAAATTCCTAGGTAAACATGCTAAAATAAAGCGGCAAAGATACAATGCAACTTGGGATAGTTTAGTGGATTCGAAAATTGCGGGAGATTTGAAGAAGCTGTGAAAACCTCTTGAGGAACTTCACAATTGACACAGCAATTCAAATTTACAATTTAAATCTTGTATAATGTTTTTGCATTTTTCCCAGGCTAGCCCATATTTCAATCAGTCAATCTTATCAATCAATCAATCATTTACCAAGTGCCAAGTCTTATTACATGTTCGCTGGCATGGACGGAGATCTGTGTTTTTGTTGTATAGTTATACTTTTTACTATAATGTCTCTTCTGTAATTGGTTTTATACAAAGTATGGCCTGCTATAAAGCATCCTTGCATTATGTATTGTGCTCTGTTGACCTACTGTACTGTAAATATTACTTAAACATTTTTAACTTTTATTCCAACAAGCATTTTGTACAATTTAGAAGCAAGGCTTTCAAAATTTAAAAACATTAGAACAATATAATTTTTCTGAAAGTTGAGGATTTAAACCAAACATGAACTCAATCTAGAGCCAATCCAGCTAAATTTCATTTATTATGAACAAACACTTGATAGCCAACTTTATCAGCTCTGTTATCAGTTAATTTTGTACATTTGTGATTAAATAAACGGTTCTGATTTCATATAGTGTGGGAAAAGGTTCTGAGAGGAACATCGCACACAGGTAAAACCAATGTTCAGTAACTGTCAGTGCTATCATTGTATCAGACATTGTTAAAAGGCATTTTAGAAATGGTTCTTCCCGATTGTAATTTTTTGAAAGAATTTGCATTATACTTGAAAGGAGAAAGCTCCCTGGGAAATTGTTCTCAATTATGATTGAAATGTGAATGCGGGCAATTTTGACTGAAATGAGAAAGGGAAGCTCCCATTATAGAATTGAGTATTGATTAGTGCAAGTACTGTAGTAATACAGTATTGCTACAAGCCAGTGGACTATGACAGATAAAACAGTATTACTACAAGCCAGTGGACTATGACAGATAAAACAGTTAATCCACAAACAAAAGTGTCATTTGCTGCCCAAAATGGCTAATCCTCAATACATGATGGTGTCATTTGACAAATTTCCCAAATCCAAGTGCACAGAAAGACACTAGGATTTAGAGTCTATTTTAATAACAAAGTATATGGTTGTCACAGAGAGCGTCTATGGCTGACAGAAGTAATCAAGTCTTTGATCGAAACCACACACAAAAACTGTTGTTTAAGAAATTTCAATCAAATAAAAACATAAATTCTTTATTATGTTTTTGACATAAAATTTTGTATAAAAGTTTTTGAAAAGAAATGTTGATTTTTTTTTTAAGATGAAATTTTTGGAGCTTAGTGGAGACACTAATCCTGATCTGAAGGAAACAACCTTAGGATTGTGAGACACAGATTAGCATATTTACACACAAAGTACGTAGGTTGCCGCTTTTTGAGAATTACTAATGCACTGATAACCCCATCCAGGTGTAAAATTCTTACATTAAAATGCTACACAGAATAATGGCTAGTTCACTAAAGTTTCACTCAATAAAAATTCAATGGCTGATAATTAAAAACAAACACAACATTTGCAATCCTCTGTGCTATTGATCTAACACTTTATAATTATTATAATTGTTTGAAAAATTGTCTTGTGATATCCGTAATCAATATTGGTTTGTTGTAAAAGCTGTGTATTTATCATTCGTCATCATCTATTTTTATATAATCGTTTTTTAAACATTACTCATTTGCGGTTTACTTCAGTTATTCATAATATATGTCTTAATGTTAACAACACGGAAAGCACATGGTTCCCAAATAATGACCTTCATACAAGATAATATAACTATTTTAGTATAATTATAAACATTATAAAAAACATTACAATTAATAACTTTATGAAAATACTTCAATATGTATAATATTATGCTAATTATCAACTTAACCATGTAGGTTTTGTTGTACAGTACATGTTGCTCAGCTGATTGTTTTGTTTATTGCTTTATTAAGTCTTTATTTTTTTATATATTTTTGGAGATCGGACACAGCTTGGTGAAGATAGACTCGCCTTCCAATCCTGAAATTTGTTTTCCTCACAACTAATTCAACAATTTTCTAATGAGCTTAATTACAGTATATCTGACTTTGGCTTGGCAAACTTTATGACAGGACTGTGCCACTTCTGTTTTAGTGATTTTTTATATGGATTACCAACAACGAATAATTCTTGCATGGTTGCAACACTACTGTAATCTATGCTAGCCAATGTGTTGTAAGACCTGTTTTTCTTTCAAGACAGAATGCTTCTATCATCTAACAATATAGATAAGGTGAGACTTTTTTTATTCCTTGTTTCGCGTACTTATTTTTGTAAAGATTATTGGAGGGCGGAATAAAATTTAAAATAAAATTCTGTTTTCTTATTTAAATAGCAAATAGATTTGCCAAAATCATCCAGACGGAGGAGAAAATAAAAATAAAATTTTATTGGTGAATGTAAAATAGGATGGTTAAATGCTTCAAATTTATATAATTAGGAAGAAATATATATATATCTTATCTTTGGAGATTTCAAGGCAGTGGAGGGCGTAATAAAAATAAAGAAAACATTTTATTTTTTTCTGAAATTTCCACTTTTTCTTGTCGGCAGGTGCGCTAATTGGCCAAAAATAAAATTTAATTTTTATTCAAAATTATCAATATTTACAGTTTTTATACCTTGTTTGCGGGTTCGCTAAACAAGGTATAAAAATGGTCTTGCCTAATGTTAATGAAAAATCCTAGATTTCTGCTAAGATTAATCGATTTAGAAGTGAATTTGTCTTGAGCTCACACCAGTTTGAAGCAAATAGAATGTGCCCAAAACAATGGAGGGGCAATCTTAAAACCGAGCACTGCGTCGTAGACCATCGTACGATGAATCCAACTCCACTCTCTTTGAGTGATAGACGATGCGATGTAGTCAGGTGATTGTCGGCAGCAGTCTGAGCGGATCATCAATAAAAAGGATCCGTTACGCACATCATCGCGGCCGATGGCTGTCGTGTCTACCTTAAGTCTTTTTATAAAGATTTTAGGTTAAACCCATATCAATGGATTCTCAAGTGATAATCTACTGGGCTTTCATGGTCCTTTGTGGAAGTTAAGTCCTGTTGATCCTAGTACATTCACAAGTTTGATAACACTGCAACCAAGACTTTTTATTAAATTATTAGAAATTTCATCTCTAGAGAAGCTTACAAAATTTACCAAAACCATGTCAAAAGCAGCAACTACTATAGACGCATTGTTATCGTGTTATTTTTTGAAATGTGACTACGAAGAAAGGTTTCTTTAGGTACAGTGCCTGAAGAACAAACAATATAAATTCTTAAGTATTGAGCATGCACAATAGCATGGAAGGGCTTTTGTCCGATCAGGTCAGGTCGCCTTGGCAGTGATGCTTATACTTTCATGCACAATATAAATGGGTATATGTATTTTAACAAGTGTCAGCCACTCCACATATTGAAGAAATATGAAAAGACTTTTTTTCTTGAACTGGTGGTATAATTAAACCTACATGAATCATCCAAACCCAAATCTTGAAAATGAGGTGTCAGATTTTGTTTGCAAAAAATAATGTATTTCCTTGTAATGTTGTCTCAAAAAACAATTTTTTCAAGCAGTGAAATTTAATAGCCTACAGTATGCCAGCATCAAAAAACAGGTTAAATTCATAATATTGATGACGATGATAATTAAAAATGCTGAGATAGCAACGAAAGCTAGGAAGTATACTGTTTACATTTTTACTCTAAATTAACTGTACAGTAAGATCAAGTCAAAAAAATAAAAATATTTTAAATAATATTGAACAAAAGTTAGACATACCTGATAAAGGGTCTTGCTCCAACTCTGGTACTATAGGTTCTAAACTATATTCTAATTCTGTTACCATTTTAGATGCAAGCATGTTTGGCGTTGCTTCTATAAATATTGCAGCTTTGCCGTTTATGGAATGAAAACAGTGCGTCTCTTGTGAGTTCTTCTCTTGGTTTGAATTTAATGTCATACTTGAGTCCAAAGACGTACTTTTATCAGCTATTAAAAGTTGAAGTTGTTGAGGAACATCAGTATAAATGTTTGCCCCCTGACTACGTAACGAGGGTTTAATACATGCACGGAACTCCGTGCCTTTAGGACTATATTGCAACGTGATGCGAATAGCGCCACTTGGATAACGCCATTCAATTCGGCCTCGTGAACACTGTAGGTAAAGCTGCTTGACTGTACGCAACGATGATTCTTCTGTGAGACCACTGTAAATAAAAAAAGATATATTAGCATCATAGATTTTTTATTGAAAAATAGGCCACGGTGAAGTACAAAAGTGTTATAAGACTTTAGAAATTATTCACAAAAAATTCTTTCAGAGTATTAATTTTATTGTAAAAATAAATAGTTACAGTATTTATGTTTAAAATTAAAATACCACTTTGCATCATGTTTTTCAATCTTCTATCACTTTATAATATTGTATATATAATGCATTAATTTTTTATACTTTAAATCATTATTTTTATATCATTCCAAGTACATGTACAGTATTGATCAATTACTATTTTTATTAATTTGGCAGTTGCAGTGATGAAATAATACCATGGCATATACATGTAAAATTATAAACAAAAGTAATGTAGGCACATAATTTCCAGAATTGATATCAACCAGAACCCTGTGGGTGTGTACATTCCTTGTATGCAAAAACTAAAAGCAAGTTTGGGAACTGTGATAATTAATAGTCACCAAAGTCATTCATTGCATATCAATAATTGATATAAATATGTTGGATTTATGTTTATGCTTCTGATAAACTTCTAGATTTACAGTACATATGTAGTATATATAATATTGTAGGTAAATTTGCATTTATTATTTTTACATATTTAGTCCTGATTTGAATTGATCCAAGTGGGAAAAATAAAGAATTAAAATGAAAATTAGAAAAATCAGGTGAATTTTCAAGTGAATTATGTGTGTAGTAACTTAATATCTTTTAAACTCTGTTAATTACAAAACAACTTTTGCAAGTGGTTCCTGTTGCTAGAACCGAAAATGAGGGTCAAAGGATGAGGGAACCAGAACTCTGCACTTGACATTGCCTGGAGGGGTACACTTAAGAACACCCCAGGATCCTCAATCGACCAATCAAATGCCAGAAAAGGTAAAGCATAAGGTTAATGATCTTCTCGTTATCTTTGCTGTAGGGCACAAATCCAGAAAAGAAAATACGTTCTGTGGAGTCAGGTTGAAAATAATCAACAACAAAGATCACTGCTCAAAACAGTATGTTAGACAGTTACAATATTTTTACTTAATACAACACAATATAGTTTATTCACAACTAAAAACAGTTGAATTGCACATACATCAGTACGGAAATTTAAGCAATTTACGTAAATTATTATAAACATTATTCACACTACTTCCTGTACCGGTAGTGCTATAAACAAAAAAGTTAATTTTGTAATTTTTTTTAAATCAAGCATTTTTTGTCCAATAATGCATACTTTTTGGCAAGCTTACATTGAAAAAATGTAAACACTAGAAAAGTACAAATTCTGGAATATAAAAAAATTAAACTGGCCTACACAATTCATTTGTTTATTATAATATATGCAATACATTTGAAACTGAGGACCCAATATTAAAATTCACAGAATATAATATACCATGGTTATTTACTCTGTAGCCATTTATAAGTGGTACACATTTTAATTTAAACACCTTATAATACAGTTAATAATGATATCATGGTAGCAGTAGAGTATTCTTTTTGACACAAACCTAATGAAACAAAAAGACAGTAACTCCGAAAGACACAGACATTTTGAGATTCAACATTTCGATCTATTTGATCATTTTCAAGAATACTGATGAGAAAATCTCATCCATCCATATGTTTACAATATTTACCTAATGAATATATTTTAAACTTTTAGTATTCAAACATTTTTTTTATATAATTTTTTACAATTTCCATTGCAATAAAAATCTAAAATTTGTTGATAAAACAACTCATGAAACTTGTAACCTTTGTAATAATTGTTAACAATGGGTGAATGGGTATCTTGCACTTTCATATAGATGCAGATTTCTAATTTTAAAATTTAACCTCATTGACTAGAGGATAACTGTTTCATCCTTTCCAAGTTTTAGTACATGAACCAAGCGAAAGTTCATAAATTAAATTTAATTAATAATGATTGGTCCATCCTTTAGTGGAACAGAAGGAAATGATGGTTATATAATTATTTAAAGCTCATTTTTGTAAATTGTCTAAAAGTCTAAAGCGTATGTTACCTTCCATCAAATAAATCTACCACCGGGGACGTGTAGGACCGTTTAAATTCGGCCACATTTAACACATATGGATATGCTTACTGAAAAATCACTCTCTAGCGTTAAGTAAAATCTTTTAGTACAGACACACTATACTTACGCTCCTCTCCAGTCACATTCATCGCTTGAATATTTACAATTTCCAGAAACGATAAGAGAAAACACAATCAACAGGTACAACAAACATGTACCGCCGCCATGTCTGCTACAACTATTTAGCGTTCTAGAATGGCAAAGTAACCCTGTCCGAAGAACAGATAAACAGTTTTGCCCAACTCTGGGCCGAAAGTTTAACATTTCAAAAATGACCATTCTACTAGTCATACAGTTTATTTCCAATTGGTAATCTTGTTGGGTACATATTGTCGAAAGAAAGCAACAGACCAACTTCCTAACTACAAGGAACTAAGAAGTTATCTTAAAGTCCAAGCACGTACACTTTACACCGCACCAACACACAGCATATCAGCTAACTGTAAACATTCAGTGGAAAATCGGCGGATACTTTGACAAATAGATTGTTTCATTATCCAAGTGGGTGAAACTTTGTGATGAGCAAATAATTCATATCATCTTTCTTATACAACATTAAAATTTTATCAGATTTTTGTAACAAATTAAAAATTAGTATTTATATTTTATCATTTCACTAAAACTTAAAATACTTTGTACAGTAGTTATTTTACAAAATGTTTACCTATAATGGAAATGGACTTGCTCATAGGGCGGGGACTACGTCTCGTGGCACGCGTAATAGGGTCGTGATATATGAATTTCGTTGTGGTAGTGGGTAACCTTGTACTGGTAGGCGGCAAGTCACATGAAAATCGAGATGTACAGAAGTCAGTTTATAAACACTGAAGTTAAATCAAAATCAATTTATGTTCCGTCATATTCCGGTTTTCCAAATCGATAAATCTTCGTCATACACTGATCAAGGAACGACCCAGTTCCAATGGTGGCTTCAATTGAGGTTGCCAACAGGGGTAGGGAAACAAGGGGACGGCCTAATTTATAGTTTCCAAAATGCAAAACATGTGTTTTTTACTACAATTATTAGGAAATGAAATCACATAACTTTAATTTGTTGATGGGAAAATTTCCGATGACAATCGGTGTCATACAAAAGAGGAATCAATGTTTGTCCGACAGGGGCTGCTGGTGGTAGAACTATCCATGAATTCCACCTTCCAGGCGCTTAAAGCCAGACCAGGGAGGTATAAAAGCTGGTTCAAATTTGCTAATTGTAAAGTGGAAAAAAGTAACCCCTCGCTCTCCAAATAACATATAAATAGTCAGTATTGCAAAATATCTCCCAATCATCATGTTCGTTATAGGTAATTTAATCACTCTTAAGTAGACCTATCTTTAGTTGAACTTGCTCCTCTTATAGAATGTAAATAAATAAATAATGGATAATATGCTCCAGGTTTCCATGGCCCAATTACGAGTGTACAAAGACCATCATTATCTTAGGTCCATTTACTTAACTTACTAAACCTCAATGATATCGAACCCTGAACCCAAATTCATGTACCAAAGGTCTCAAGTTGGGGGTAAAATGCATATTATTTTATTTTACATTTCATTTCTTTAAAATGGAAATTGACCTGTATACTATACGCCATTAACAGTAATGCAACTGCTAAGTATAGTGACTCGACGAATCTTTAAATTCTCGGTCATATAACATGACTTATTTTTGCTATGGGTTTTGATATTTCCATACCTTTTCCATTACGAAGTTCAGCTGTAGACCTCATCGCAAGAGGGCAGCATAATAATATCCGGAACTACTCTAATCGGAAGTCTCCGCACGACGAATTTTAATAATTGATGACAAATGACAAATAGGGCCTAGATGGCAAATTGATTCAATTTAATATCAATTTATTGCAAAACAAATGAATGTCACAATTTGTGGACATTCTTTCGGTACATTATGTGGTATATATGATGCAAAACACAATTTATAACCAGTAGTATGAACCCTTTTTTATATATATTATATAAGTATACATTCTGTAGGGAAACAATATTGTAATATTAATTATAAAAATAAAGGGACTCAATAAATCCACTACAAGCTCAAGCTTTGTTTGAATTTAATTTTGTTTGTAAAGATTTGACAAAACATGTTGAATAAGGAAAATATCCTCCACAAAGTTTCTTGATTTAGCGGATAACCACCCACCCCACCCAAAACTCTGTGCTTGTTCATGAGTTACTGTTTAGCGAAAGAAAACAGGGATTACGCCTTTTACAATTTCAAATAAACAATATACATAAACTATAATTGGCAGTGTGCAAAGAATTAAAGTATTCATAAGCAGTGTTGTTTAAACAAATCATTGATGCATAGTCTCTACCATGCGATGATGGATAAATAATAGGCGTCACTATCTTGTGTGGAGCAAAACACGTATTCATTGTTGTTTCGCTACACATAAAGAAATATGATTTTATTAATCTAAATTAGTATACCTTTGCGCAACGTAAATGGACATACCGGTCCGCCCATATTGCTTTTTTATTTTGTTCGGTACAGCTTGTAGTATGCTTACTTGTACAAATATATTTCGCTATTTACTGTCAGTGTTATACTGATTTAAAGTCATTTATTGCATCATTAGTATTATGTACTATCAGTCCGATAATACTGGCAGGGTAATTTCTCATTCACATTTTAAATAACTTACTTAAATATCAATTCAATTAAATTTATTCAACAAATACCCCCATGCTGGGGAAGGTTAAAAATATATAAAACACAATAAAACTAAGTTAATGATTGTATGAATATCGTTATTGTATAATCAATTCTTTACACTGTCACAGATTCCATGGTTTACGTTATTGTGACTCTTTATATCAGCTTTTAAACGTTTCTTGTATACATTATTGAATATAACAGAAACAAAGGATACATTTCTATCGATATTACCCTTGATTCTGTCAATGAGAGTAGGCCTACTTATATACGACATATTATTTTTTACTTCGCAATTAAGAAAAAGGCCAATAAAGTAACCTAGAGTTAGAATCATTAACAAGCAGTTGTGACAAGAGATCAATTTGATTAGACAAAATAATATCTTTCATTTTAGGTAGATTTAGAGCATGCAGCAATGATGTTGATCTACAATACTTAGGGGTACCCAATGCCGTCTTGAATAATTTGCTTTGCATTTTATCCAGGGATACAAAGTTAGGTGAATTTATACATTGAGAGCCATACACAAGAATTGGAACTAAAACACTGTTCCATACATAAAAGAAGTTTATCTGTTTGCCTCGCATTGAATATATGGTACTGTCTATACGCCCGTATTATATCCCAATGGAGTTTTCGCATGTAGTTTTGGTAGCTGTATACGTACCAACAGATAAAAAAACGGGCAAAAGAAGCGAGTTTAGAACTGAGCAATGTTATAGGTGAAATTGAAATTCTGCACCCGGATGCCTTCATCATAATAAGCGGGGACTTCAACCACTGTACTTTAAATAGAAGCAGTATTTATTTTTACCAGCATGTTAAGTGTAGTACTAGGGGCGAGGCTACCCTTGATCTTTGTTTTTCAAATGTTAAAGATGCCTTCGTGTCAAGAAAACTGCCGAACCTGGGTCTATCAGACCATAACTTAGTTCAGCTACAACCAAAATACCGCCCAAAAGTACCGTACACCGCCAAAAACCAAAAGCTGTTACAGTGAAACAATGGTCTGATGAGTCAGTTGAACAGCTATGAGTTCGAGATGACAGACTGGAACATCTTCAAAAAGAACAGTACAAACGTGAACGAACTGACAGAAACTGTTAATGCTTATGTCATTTTTTGTACTGAAAATGTAATTCCAGTCAAGAAAATAGAGGTTTATGGTAATTTTAAGCCTTGGATAAACCAAAATGTTTTGGAAGTGATTAAGCAAAAAAGAAAAGCATTTAAAAATGGTGATACAGCTCAAGTTAAAATCATTCAGAAAGAATTCAAGCGAGTAATTCGTAAAAACAAATTTGAATATAAAAATGACACGACATGAAGCAATTAAGTATGGCAAGGAATGCGCGAGGTGAGTGGGTACAATTCATCTGAAAATAGGAGCACTAATGCCAATATGTCCAATCAATATGCAAATGAATTAAATGAGTTCTTCAATAGATTTTTAATAAACATGATTTCATGGGTGAATGTTTGGAACTTAAACATAAGATTAACGATTCATTATATGATTGTGATGATGAAGTAGAGGTGTAACAAAACATCTCAAAGGGTTAAAGGCATTGAAAGCAGCTGGTCCCGATAGGATTTTACCAAGAGTACTGAAAGTGTGTGCTTGTCAGCTTTCGCACATCTTTACCTATATCTTTAATTTAGTTTTCTCTTCTCATGTACTTCCGCTGGCTTGGAAAACATCATGTCTAATTCCAGTTCCTAAAAGACACCCTATTAGCTGCTATAACCAGGGAGATGTAAACATTTTTATTTTTTTTAATTTTTTTACATCTCCCTGCTATAACGATCTTAAACCGGTTGCATTGACGTCGGTACCTATGAAAGTTTTTGAAAAAATTGTACTGAATAGTTTAAAGCTAACAGTTTCAGATCATCTTGATCCTCTTCAGTTTGCAATACTATATAAACTTCAGATAATTTATTGTCACTTAGATGACTGGAAAACTAATCCATGTGAGAGAATCATGTACTTTGATTTTAGTTCGGCATTTAATACAATTCAGCCTCACATTCTTATAGGTAAGTTATTTGATTTGAATGTTCCGAGTGTAATAATTTCGTTTGTTTTTAATTTCCTGGTAGAATGTAGGTAAAATGGCCCCGGTAAAAATGGCCCAGGAAAAATGGCCCCGGAAAAATGCCCCAGTAAAAATAGCCCCAAATGACAAGTAGGTAAAAATGGCCCCAATGAAAAAATTCAGTAACATAGAAATGATATTTTTTTTTTTAAATCTTCTAATATTTAAATAAGCAAGAATTGAATCAATAACAAATACAGTTGCACAACAGATGCAAATAATGTACTGAGAGATTATCGGAAAACAATGGCCATTGAGTAACATTTTTTGATAGTAAAAAATAAGTTTTAAAAACGTTATTCCACTAACAACGTAGAGGAATGACATACATACAGTACTTCAACTACCAAAATATGCAACTCATAGATAACTACAAAATTCACTTTTGTTAAGTATTAAATTAAATAACTTTACATGTTATAAACAGTGCAAAGAAACAGTAGTTAAAGCATGTGGATCAATTTTGTGTTTGAATCACAAGTTCATGTATGGGAAAAGGGGCTTACTTTCTCACAAACCTAGCAATAAGTGTTCTGTTTAGAGTTACTTCAAAGAAGTATCTGTTAATCAAAAATTGTTTTTAAAGTAAACTGAATAATTAGAAATACATTTATTTAAGCAATTTATTTAATTGCATATTTGGTTTTTACTCCCGCCAACGAAATTTAAGTGCCTAAAACTACACTAAATAATGTAAACTGAGATACCGGTACTATATATACATAGTTATGTAACTATGGCAATTATGCTAAGAATTAAAATGGCGTGTAATTGTGAGGGTAGGGTAATTATGGTAGGATTAAATGGTATTGCTAAATCCCACAAACCTTCCAAAACACACTGTAGAAAACCAAACAATTCAATTGTGATTGACTCACTTGGTACATCAATAAGAAAATTAAGAACCTACTTTTTGGTTGAAATGTTGATTTTTTTTTGTGAAAAAATACTTGCAAATACACCACAAACCTCTAAACACACTGCGAACCCCATCCAGACCCTTTATGATTGTAGAAAAAAAAATAATAATTTGATGTTCATATAAACTCATTGTTTGTGGGGTTTACCAATACCCGGATTGAATTTCTGGAAAATTGTGATTCCGCTTCCGTGAAATTGCCCACAAATAAATTATTTAATATTAATAAATGCATGATTTATGTTGATTTATTGATTATTTTGTTGCTATTTATTAACATTTAAATGAAAAAAAAAAATAAAAAGTGTTATTCATGGCTTTTTTTTTTTATCTTTGACTATTTTATCATTGAATATGTAATTCCTGCAAAAAAATAAAATGTAAATGGCAATTTATTTGATGTTAGATTCCTTTTAAAAACTTAATTATTTGAGTTTAAAAAAAATGCATATAATGATTTTTAAAAAATCAGTTTTAATACAGAATTTTATTATTGGGGCCATTTTTACCTACCTGTCATTTGGGGCCATTTTTACCGGGACCATTTTTTCCTGGGCCATTCTTACCGTACACCTTCCTGGTCGACCATCTTCAGTATGTTAAGCTATAGAATAACGTTATTTCCGGTACGGTGTCTACCAGTACTGGTGCACCACAGGGTACTGTTTTGGCCCCTTTCTTGTTTTCGATTTACACGTCAGGAATAATAACAGAAGAATAACAGAACTATTCCGAATAAAGTAAACATTAATGGTCAAGAAGTGGAGATTGTAGATTCTTATAAGTATCTTTGGGTGGTGCTTGACAATAAACTTTGTTGGAGGGATCATACTGATTTTGTAGTTAAGAAATTAAATAGTAGACTCTAATGTCTTAGAAAACTAGGTTCTTTTGGGGTTAAGCAGGACATATG
>NW_022686478.1:584369-587533 GCF_011630105.1 Anneissia japonica
ATGTTAGGGTGGGCTGGGAATAGTAAAGGGGATAAAGAGAGAATAGAAAGTGTACTAGGTAGAGTGGGGAAAGTTATTGGTTCGCCTATGCAGTCACTGGACTCATACTACCACGAACGGCTTGCCATTGTTTTTAAAAAATATCCTAGAGGATAACAGCCATCCGCTCCATGCGGAATGTCAAATTTTAAAAAATCTATTTTATTGCACTAAACTAACCTTTATATATCTACACATCATTCTATGCTGTTATTTTCCCCATTTTCAATGTTAAAACAATACTTTTTAAGGATTTAAAGATAGTTTCTGCATGAGAAATGCCTGAAATCATAAGCTTTGACGGTTAATTTCTCATAATATATTGTTCTTTAAACAGCTGTGTGGTTAAACGCTTGTAACTTCATAAGGAAATGTCCGATTTGAATGATTTTTTTTACTATTTTATAGCTATTATTTTACTCTCTAACACTGTATTAATAACTCAAAATCGATTTTTGCGACGAGTGACTGGTTTGGCTTGTCTTTGCCACATATGATAGGCTCCCGCACAGGCAGAAGTGGTAGAATGAGGACAGTGGGTGCGCACATGGACCGTTACAAGTACTCATTTTACCTAGCTGGGATTACTTACTTACTTATACCCGTCACTCCTCCCGGAGCATAGGCCGCTGATAACAGAATGCCAGATTCCCCGGTCCTGGGCTGCCCTCTCTAGTTGTTTCCAGGTGTGTCCCATCTTCTTGCTGTCTGCCTCAAGGTCTCGCCGCCAGGTGTCTCTTGGCCGTCCTCTTTTTCGTTTTCCCTGGGGGTTCCATGACAGCGCCTGTCTGGTGATGTTACTGGCTGGCTTTCTCAGGGTGTGCCCAATCCATCCCCATCTTCTGCGCCGAATCTCATCTTCGGCTGACAGTTGGTTAGTACTTTGCCACAGGTCTGAGTTGCTGATGGTGTTGGGCCAGTGGATCTGGAGGATTCTTCTCAGGCACTTTCCTGGTGTCAGTCTTTGTTGTCCTCCATGTCTCAGCTCCATAGTAGCACTGACTTGACGCTGGAGTTGAACAGCCTGATCTTCGTGGGAGTCGTTATCACCTTGGAGCTCCATATGTTCTTCAACTGTACGTATACTGCCCTTGCCTTGCCGATTCTTGCTTTGACGTCTGCGTCTGTGCCGCCCTGCTTGTAAATGATGCTGCCCAGATATGTAAAGGCCTCCACTTCTTCCAGCTCGCTTCGATGCAGTGTGACTGCTGGGATTAGGGAGTTTAATTTAAAGTATTCAAGAAGATAATTAATTAATTAATTATATACGGTAGCAAGTGAGCAATGTAATTTCCAAAATTATTGGACAATAAAAATTAATCTGTATCTGTATCAAATGTAAAATAAATGAAATAAGTACCGTAATAATTAAATTAATTAACCACTGATATTGATCAAATTTATCGAGTAAAATATATAAGGATAGGCTTATATAAATGCATAGTTATAATTAATTTTTCTTATTAAACCGAAATTCGTCCTTATGAGAATGGAGGAACCACTCAAAGCAAAAATCAAAAAACTGTATCAAATGTAAAATAAATGAAATAAGTACCGTAATAATTAAATTAATTAACCACTGATATTGATCAAATTTATCGAGTAAAATATATAAGGATAGGCTTATATAAATGCATAGTTATAATTAATTTTTCTTATTAAACCGAAATTCGTCCTTATGAGAATGGAGGAACCACTCAAAGCAAAAATCAAAAAACTAAAATTAACAAAAGAAAACAAAGCTATTGAACAAAGTGTTAAGCCGAGCATAAATTTAGTCAGATTTTGTCTGTCTAATCACGGACCTATTAATAATAGGTCCATGGTCTAATCTTACAGAGGCATATCCGGATTTGTACAAAGTCTTACATTTACATAATTCTTATTTTGTCACTCACAGAAAATAGTAAAATTATCATAAATGAGCACAAAACAAAATTATCGGATGAGGAAGACCTGTAAAATGCTACCAAAATCAAGTAGGTAGAAAATTATTCATAAAATAATTGTACTTAGCTTCTAATGAGTTCGCCGTGTCCGTTTTTATGTTGTACGTATTTCGCCTTACTGCACGAATGATTCAATAGGCCAAATAAAAAAAATGATAAGTTTATCATCCATACCCGCATGTCTTCTATAGGGAAAAAAAACCATTAAAAAAAAGGGAAAAAAAAAAGGGTTTTGTTTTCCATTTTTTTTTCTTTCTTTGTAAATAATTAGTATAGGCCTATTGCTTGTATTATATCAGTCATGTCTTTTACTTTTAATATTACTGCACCAGCAAAACTAATCATTATTTTATTGGGCTTTACTAAACGTCTACTAGAGGCCTATTATAAAAAAAAATGCGAACGTTCGTTTGTTAAAGTCTTTGTTGAAACGCCATAATTTTGTTTGTCAAATGATAGAAACATAGGCTTATGCTAACGAAGCATATATACTAATAAAAATACAAAAAAGGGAAAACAAATCAAAGTTAAAAAACTCCTGACAATACTGTACAGTAATCTCATAAGAATAGCTGGATGCATCATTCAAGCCTGAATTTTGTTTCTTTATGTATTGTTGCAGCTCTTGTTGTCAAAATTGACCCATACCGCCTTCTGAGCATTTAAATTAAACGGTTTTATTAAGCATGCACTTAAAATCGATCGGTAGGAGTGTTCCCACACTCATTTACCGACGCGTCTTAGACATAAAGCAACAAAGAAATTACAAAGATATAATTAATTAGAGCACAATGCAACACAACGAAACAACAATCTGTGTCCTGTGTTGAAGATAACGGTTTTCGTCACGCATTAATGAACGCTTTCAGAGTTAACTCCAGGTGGCGTGCTATCGTTGTCGTGATGTTTGTTCAAAGCACTTCAGACGAGTGCCGGACGAGTGGCTGACAAGCGGTTGGCACAGGCAACAAAGGCTACTGTTTCGGTATTCAACTTATATATCTTATAAACATTGAAGTGACTTGATATCTCATCGATTTTAATACAATTAGAACAACACCTGGCTTTATTTAGAACGCATAGTAATTATTAAAATAAAGGGAAAATAAATTCAGAGTACACAGGGTACATTAAAAACGACACGTATGCTCACGCGTCACTACTCAATGATTGACA
>NW_022686479.1:0-783 GCF_011630105.1 Anneissia japonica
TCCATCAAATCGCTACACGCTATCGCCAACAGCTTTCGGTGATGCTGATTGGTCGGTTGAATCGGGGAGCCTTCCAGATTGCATGGGGAATTAGCAGTACTGTACAACGATTGCACTGAAAACAATAGCGACAGCGTTAAACCAGGCATGATAAGGTACAATATTGTGCAAAACCAAGATACCTGATAATAGAAACCATCTATAACATTTCTTTTCAGAATTATCAACTTGGTCTGCACTAAATATTTATACTATTATATAAAATTTCATATTGTATTATTTCTCAATAAATAAATAGTAAATATTATACATTCCTTATCAAAATGCATAGCATATACGGTATATATTGGGGGTTTTTTTAATATGCTGTGGTAAAATATCGAAAAAAAACTATCAAACATTCAATTAAAATGAACATTAACCTATCTAAAAAGTGCTAATCCTATTAAAATGTCGTATTTGGATATCGTGTGAAAAATAAACTACACAATGAACGGAAATTATTATTTCCGTCTATAAAATATAATCTTGACAATGCCTAACTACTAATATAATTTATTGGTTTCAGACGAATTTCCACAGGCTTCCAAGAATGATGAAATATTAATTATCTTGTAATTCCAAGCTGATATGGTGACATGGTGTTTACTTTGGAAGGCGTATATACTACGTACTACACTGCAAAGGCTGCATGCTCACTGCAATACACCACACTGCCTGCACTATATTACACTACACTTGTAAGCCTGTCTAGGCTTATAATACTATCTCAACTAAAATAGA
>NW_022686480.1:0-538 GCF_011630105.1 Anneissia japonica
TCATACGGCAGTTAGTGCTACCCTAACGCCTTTGACTGATTGCTTCTATTCTAGTCCTAAAAAAATACTCCTAAAACCATTCGGTTCGATCATAGACATATGCACATGCATCCCATCTTTCTCGTAAGGACAACATGTTTGGAATTTTTCTGGCTGGTAGCAGTCTATGTACACACTTATTAGCCATAAATGCCAATCATATAGGCCATTATAAAATTTCAAATTATTTTTAAAGAAATATGAATTGCATTCTATGAGCCATAAAATACCATTCAAAATATTTCAACAATAATTAGGTAGTTTATAATATTATTGTAGATATAAACATGCATGAACATTTCCAAAACGATACAAATAATTGTATATATCATCAAACATTGATTAACCAAAATAAAAACACACAATTTTAAAAAATGGTATACAAATAAGATAATATATAATACATACTCCAAGTATCGAAATGCACGCCATCATGTCAGGATTCAAGATTTCGACATTAGATATGTCAAGATTCATCATGACATCAAGATTCCTGATG
>NW_022686481.1:0-728 GCF_011630105.1 Anneissia japonica
AAGAACGATTTAAGAATGCGGCTGAAATCCCGAAGTTACCGCAATCGGATCTACCAAGAATGATTTAAGAATGCGGCTGAAATCCCGAAGTTACCGCAATCGGATCTACCAAGAATTAAGAATGCGGCTGAAATCCCGAAGTTAAGAATGCGGCTGAAATCCCGAAGTTAAGAATGCGGCTGAAATCCCGAAGTTACCGCAATCGGATCTACCAAGAATGATTTAAGAATGCGGCTGAAATCCCGAAGTTACCGCAATCGGATCTACCAAGAACGATTTAAGAATGCGGCTGAAATCCCGAAGTTACCGCAATCGGATCTACCAAGAATGATTGAAGAATGCGGCTTATAGGAGCGTAAAATTCGTCATGGCTACCGTGGTTTCAGCTACCACATAGAAGTGCGCATGCGCATTTCCATGTGGTAGCTGAAACCACGGTAGCCCTGACGAATTTTACGCTCCTACAACGAAGACGCATCGATCGAAAAAACGTGGCCATTGTCTTAGTGAAACGAAAGACTCGGAATTCGGGTTTCCGAGTCGGCTATCGTTCGATCGAGCAGGGTCCTATCCTTCAACACTGGGCCCAAAAAGTGTCGTCCTCATATCTCAAATCAATTTGTAAAATTTTTTTTTTGAACTCTGCGAGGTCCAAAAGTCACGGAACCTAGCCCACCCACGAAGCTCACCTGGTCTTCGTTCAATCGCCCCCCCCCCCCCCCCCCCCC
>NW_022686482.1:0-1204 GCF_011630105.1 Anneissia japonica
AAGTACTGCAAGACACTTTGACTTAATTGAGACATTGAATTTTATTGGTACGAAATTTTCGGTAGCACCTGCTACCTTCATCAGCGTACGAGTATCTAAATATATATATTACAGCAAACAGTATATACATGTTAACAATAGAGATAACGATGGATGTAGTTATTGCACATAAACAACGTAAGTCACCATGAATAGAGCCTTTAATGAAGGGGAACGTTCACAAGAATAGTGCATACTAATTATGGGGATTAAGATAATAATTAAAACCATTACGAAGAATAGCCATTAAAATAATAATGGAAGAAATAGGCGATAAATTATAAACCAATCAAAATATTTAAAAAAATATGTATAAATAGAGGCCTATGGAAAATTACAGCAACTGTACTAAAGAGTTATGAAACATTATTTAGTGAATGTAAAGCCTGAAGCAAAACCTAGGTACTTATTAGCTCCTATTTTATGAGTCCTAAGTTTCAAAATCCATTTAATTTCAGCACATCTTCTTTATTAAGTGATCTGAAGTTGTTATCTATAATGATACATCTCATATTATTAATGGTGTGCCTAGCTCCGTTAAAGTGTTTAGCTAAAAGGATAATTGTTTCTTAAAGAGCTTTTGTGGTTATTAATCCTTTGTCTAAATGTGCGGCCGCTCTCCCCGACATAACACACCCCTTTACATACGGTACACTATATGAGATATGATATTATGGGCATTGCAAGTGAATGAAGGGGGTCTGATGGTGATTTTAGTGTTGGGTACACGGATGAGACTGTCTGTTATGAGGATAATAGCAAATATTACATCTGGGGTTACCGCAAAGTTCGTCACCTGGTTGGGGACGGGAAGAGGGGAGATTGGATAATGTGAGCAAAGATTTTAGGTTGGGGGTTGTCTTCTAGCCAATACGGGGGGTTCTTTGAAAGCTTCAGTGTCAGATATATTATTTTGGATAATTTTGAAGTCGTCTTTGAGTTGTTTGGATAGGTAACTGAGTTGAGTACTGTGGGTGAAAACCGGTGTACGGTAAGAATGGCTCCGGAAAAAATGGCCCCGGAAAAAATGGCCCCGGAAATAAAGGCCCCGGAAAAAATGGCCCCGGTAAAAATGGCCCCATATGACAGGTAGGTAAAAGTGGCCCCAATAATCAAATTCTGTATTAAAACTGATTTTCTTGATTCAATATATGCATTTTTTTAT
>NW_022686483.1:0-1133 GCF_011630105.1 Anneissia japonica
AAATTGTTTTTGAATTGTATATATAAGTTACTTTAATGTTAGGGAAGAAGTTGCTCCTAAGCTTGATGAAGACAGCTTCTCGATGTCGATAGGTGGGTAAAACGTTATTGAACCAATTGCCGTATTGTCAGTGAACTCGTAGGTGCGAATCCACGAATGGAGAGAGCATCTGTGTCGATTTAGCGTATCATTTCTGCATGCACCTGTTTCGGAGATGTTTGTTAGAGTTGGTAGTTCGTCATCTACCACCTAAGAAGAAATAATATACAAAACAAAATTAGTACTGAAATTGAAATACCATCCCAGACACAAGTCAAGCGTGTGGGAGGGCCTGGGCATACCACTAAGGCTAGGCCTATATCCGTCCTAGGCTATAATAGATGCCGGCCACCAAAGATGTACCGGTGTGTAAAAAAATGACGCTCGCCTTGACAGCGAGAGGTCGCAGGTTCGAATCTTGCCAGAGTCATTTTATTACGGCACACAATTTCTACATTCGTTGAGAGCTAAGCTACACGATATTATTGTGTCCTTTATTCGAGCACTGTATTTACCTTTCTTCGAAGATTTATATATAATTTAACAGTGTTAACGGCTATCTTGATTTATATTATATGCAACTATTTGTTTCTAGCCGTATCTATTGTGTAATGGAGTGTATCTGGTGGTATTTCAATCTGTTCAACCATGAAGCCTCCGTGGTCTAATGGTTATGACGCTCGCCTTGACAGCGAGAGGTCGCAGGTTCGAGGCCTGCCAGAGGAATTTTATTATACAATTTCTTTATTCATTTATTTACAGGACTACATTCGTTGTGAGCTATGCTACACGATTTATTACTGTGTCCTTTATTCGAACACTGTTATTTACCTTTCTTTGATGATTTATATATAACTTAACAGTGTTAACGGCTATACATATATAGGTGTCACTGTAACAGTTCTTATAACACAATACAGAAAAGCCAATGTAAAACTTCTATTTCCTATATCAAATGCATACCGAGACACACACCACACACACACACACACATATATATATATATATATATTCTCTACTGTTCCGTTTTAATTTTAAATTGTTTTGCATTATATGGCCGTTTGCTGTTTTATGGGTTTTCCCCATTTGCCTTT
>NW_022686484.1:0-508 GCF_011630105.1 Anneissia japonica
GAACCAAGACATTAGAAGAAACAATCACTGCGCTTGGTTATAATATTCGAATGAAATAAGAAAAATAATTAAATGGCAACTCATATTAATTAGGTTGAAAATTTAAATATACGCTACAAGTATATTAATTATTTTGATAAATTTTCAAAAGTAGGTTCTTTATAAATGTAAACTGAACAAATTTGTTATGAAATAAGAAAAATAAAAAGAATTAACTGGCAACTCATATACGCTATATCAGTTATTTTGAAAAGTAGGTTCTTTATAAATGTAAACTGAACAAATTTGTAATGAAATATGATGTATGTATATAGGTATGTAATTCTTGTTTAAGTACATTAAATAATATGTTTCTTTTATGATGTATTTCATTACATACTGTTAGAAAATAATTTTAGAAAACTAAAATATACCTATTAAAACAATTAAACTTTAAGCACAGTGATTACTAAAATAAAATTATTATTATTATTAAAGGGAAGTATTTAATTGAAAGTGATTTTTAATG
>NW_022686484.1:568-858 GCF_011630105.1 Anneissia japonica
GCACAGTGATTACTAAAATCTACAATGATTACTAACCAACATGCATGTTGTCAGAAGAAATGAATGAATTAAAGGCGTATAATAGGAGTGTACAATAGCAAATTAAGTCCTATTGTAAAGCTAGATAAAAGCAAGACCAACCAACATTGTTCACCCTGTTGCCCACCCACTTTAACAATGGTATATTCCAATTGGGTGGTTTATGTCCTGGGTGGTTTATGTGCTGGGTGCGATTTTTTTTTCCGTACGAAACATTTACATGAAACTCCACTCGGGCTGTCTCGGCTGAA
>NW_022686485.1:0-851 GCF_011630105.1 Anneissia japonica
TAAACAATTTGATCTTAATTTGGACTTCAATGCATTTTGTATGGTTATTTTATATCAAAATAAATAAAGTAAGATAGGAGGATCACAATGTTGCACATATTTGGTGGAATTACTTACTTGAACAAACTGTCAAGATGTCCCCTATGAGGTACATACAAGACAGGGCAAGATGTGAGAGTGTGGTCATCCTAAGAAATTAGTAATAGTTAAGTCTTTTATGAGGTAATTATCTGTGATCTAGGGAGGTCCAGTGCAGAATTCCTATGCATTTTCTTTAAACAGTTCAATGTATGAAAGCTATATAATCCCTCTATGCTTTGTGTTTAACCATGGAGGAAAGAAACAGTTTAACCAATTTGACATGCTATTAATGTTGATCATTCGATAAGGCTATCTTGTCATATGTTATCATTATTTCATTGCAAATTCCTAGGTTCATTTTTTACAGGCAAATAACTCATAGTTAGCTAAAGTGGCATGTCAGAGAAAACTGGAAAAAATAAATGCACAGAACACCCTGGAAGACAGATATGAATACAGTAATGATGAATTTTGGAGCCTCATGAAAAAATAATGATGATCTGAAAAATTGTTGCCAAGCCTAAGAGGATGGCAAAATACAATAGAGAGATTAATTTCACGCCTTTTATAAAAAAAAGATATTTTTTTATCATTTACCAGCCTGTTTTTTCACAACTAGTACTTTTTAGGATAATAAATAGCAAATAATAAATACCCTCACTAAAAATAATTTCAAATCTCAGATGCAAAACTAACAATTAATCGTATGGCCTAACGATAATATGAATGTTGATGATAATGATGATGATGATTATGATGATAAGGATGAT
>NW_022686486.1:0-951 GCF_011630105.1 Anneissia japonica
GCCAATGATGACAAACTTAGAAAAATGACGTGGTCAGTAATCCTAAAAGCTTCCGTTTGTTTCCATTCCATGGACATTGAGGAAGAAGCTGGTGAACTAGCAGTGGGCCCCGCTGACCGAAGCTGAAAAGCAAGGGAGGGAAGATGCTCTTCTGCTCAGAGATCCCTCATCTCCAGAGCTTCCTGAAGCAATGGACATCAAGTTGGAGGTGGATCCCCCTAACTCAGAGGATGTCCTGGAGGTCAGTGGTGCTGCAGCCTGCCCTGGTCTGATAACTTCACCCACAGTCTTTCGGGAGGTAGTCAAGGCCACCGTGGTCCGTCATCTTTAGCTCAAGCCAAAGTGTGACAAGGTAACCTTTTTGGTGAGTCTTCCATTCAACGCAGGGAGGAAGTGAACTGTCAGGTCATCCTGGTCCAGCATTTTTGGCTCATGCCTAACCGGGCCAAGGTATCTCTATTGGTGGTACTACCTTGTCATTGTGGATCGCCTCGATAGTGAAGTAATCAATGAGACTGCACGACGAGTGAAGAAGTCTGTCCCCATGCCACATCCTACTTATAATAAAAGGAAGGAAAAGGCTGAATCAAGGGCATCTCCTCCGGATGGGAAGAAAGTCAAACCATCGGGGCGGGAGCAGTCGGAACGTCAACCGACACATAAATCTGGAGCTACTGTACCCTTAGGGACTTGTGGATGAGCACCTGCACCCAGATTATAAATGCTTTATAGAATTTAAATTTGATAAACATTCTTTTTATGAATTGAATTTTGGCACAAATATGAGCAGTGGATATTTTGAGATCGATTATTGTAGTTTACTTAAGCATTGCATTTGATAATTCATATTAAAAATCAGTGTTTTCCGAGTATAAAAAATATTATTATTAGCCACATAATGTTCATAAAATATCTATAATAAACATAATTATGACTGTAATAATGAATATT
>NW_022686487.1:0-1070 GCF_011630105.1 Anneissia japonica
CGACGAGGGGTCAGATTTCCTCGACGAAAGCAAAGTGGGCGTGGTCGAGCTTCGATTATAAGGTTCCGAAAGTGGTCCTGGGGGCGAATCCCCCTAAAATTTTGACAATTTAGGGGTTTCAAAGGCTTATTTAATGGATTTTATAATCTACTAATATGTCAAAAATACATATAATTTTTTTTCTCCGACGAATTGTTCTTTTTCTCCCCGACGACGGGGGGGGGGGGGAAGCTCTTCCCGATTGGGGGCTCCCACTCACCGCTGGCGCCACCCCGGACCCAGGGGCAGAGCTCCATTGTGGGTTACCAAGGAGAAGCCCCTGACGGGTTTCTAACAGAAATTAATCATTTACGGCGATATAGCACCCAAACAAATTTCTAAAAATTTACAAAAAAAACAAAAGATATTGATAACCAACTTATTGATTTGCCTTCAATAGACCTGCTTTTCGTCTGTTCTACTTTTAATACTGAATTTTTCTATTTCATTCTATGATTAAGATTTTTATCATTCATTTTATTACCTAATTATTTTGTGGTTCAATTTTCACTATGTATTTTAATAAAGTCCAACATATTCTGCTTTTTAAATTAAGCTTTTATCATAATGTTTCTTCACAATTATATTAATATTGGATTTGTTGATTTTAGATGTTTTTTATAATTTTTTAATTTTGTATGTATTACACCCTCCTGATACGTTATCCTGTATAATATTATGTTTAATAAAAATACAGTAAATAAATAAAAATGACAATACGAAAAAACAATTTCTTTATAAATGACTTTGTTCTTACAACAGTAAGCATGGTTAAATATAAGATTAAAGGAGCACCTGGGATTGAGAGAAATAAATGTATAGATAGTATTAGAGACGATATAAAACGATATTTAAAAATGAAATAGAAAGAAATTTAAACCTCAACAGAAAACTAAGAACTAAGTCCGTGCACATTATGAGAATTCACCCCAATTAATTGAAAAAATAACTATGTTCATCCGTCATAAAAAAAAAAATCTAACTCACTTCAATACCATATTCAGCACGGTACTCGCAGGGGAAGATTCACT
>NW_022686488.1:0-1673 GCF_011630105.1 Anneissia japonica
AGTCTTCTGAAACTGCCTGCGACGAGGATAGAGACGTGTTAGCGCGGAGAGGAGACCGATCCCGTTCAAATCTTCGGTAACGAGCCGCTTTCCGTCGTCGCACAAACACAGAACACTAGTTTCGAAATCTTCGAACAAGATGAGGCGCTTTCCTATCTCCTTGTACAAAACAAGGCGGTTCTTCGGCGCTCGATCCAACGAGCTTGCAAGATCGAATTCCACATCTCTCATTATATCGCATTGCGCAAGACCCAGTGTTTCGGCTTCGGTTTTGAAACACCTATTCGTTCTCTCTAAGACTACCAGCTCTAAAGTCTTCTCCAATTTGGCAGACACCGACGCCGCCGACGCCGACGCCGCCGTCAGATAACTCTTCAGTTTCACCGCGTTGAAGGTGTGCGGGGTGCGTCTGCCCTGCACCATAGCTGCAACTTCCCACAACAGCACGCTGCCGAGACAGAGAGGAGAACGAGAAACGCATCCTCCGCAGCTTTCTCTCGCCCTGGCAACGGTCGACGAGGGAGCTTTGGAATGCCAGTTGTACTGATCAATGCCCGCGGTACTCTCCATCTGGAACCAGAACAGACGCGACATGGATTCCAACTCCGGATCGGACCTTCGATCGCACATGACGTTGAGCAACCTGCGAACGCGACATGCGTTCTTCACGTCCGCTTTACGAAGCAGTTCCAAAGACAGAGCGACCAGACCCACGTTCGCATCCCCGTATATGGAAGTGAAAATGCGCAACATGCGTGGGGTGTGCAAAAAGTCTTCATTCACCGTCGTCGTCGTCGACGGCGTCGTCGTCGGCGTCGACGGCGGTGGCAGCAGCACGACTTTTGGGCGACTACTTGGCCGCTTGGCAGCAGCATTCGGTACGACCTTAGCGACGCCAACCGGTTTGAGGAAGATCGAACGCGACACGTCGGAGTCTCCTCGCAACACGGACTCTACGCCGATCAGTATCGCGTCCGTCTTTTCGTCGTAGGTCATGCCCGTGTCCTCGAACCGTCCTCCGACGTCGTCGATCGGCCAATTCAGCAACTTCCCGAGAGACAGATTCGAACGTCGACTGCGAATCGGTTCAATGCGCACACCTCGTTTGCAGAGAGGATGCGGAGTGAATTCCCCATATACAACATTCCAATTGGATTTACCTTTCAGTTCGAAAGGCATAGTGTCGGGAGTCGCGTCGATCGTCGGCAAAGGAAGTGTCCACGCATCGTTTACTCCGATTCGTTCTAGTATAAGCCATTTACGTTCCGCTATCAGAGCTTCGTAGCCGGATTTCGTTCGCCTATCCTCGCCAGACCATCGATAGACTTTCATCTTTTTATTTCGGTGGAGAAAAAGATGATGCAACCGGCTCGGTCACCGTATACGCAAATGCATTCCGTGACCTACGCATCGATGCCCGATTCTCTTCTCAAGCGCGGTGGGTATCGAGTCGACGACAGCGGAGCGTTTGCGACGGTGAAGTCGTCCGACACCGACATACGACAGGTGACCAAGAAGGTTCGTCCGTCCAACGTCGCACGAGACGATTTGACCGGCAACAAGGAAGTGTTGATTCTGGCCTACACAAACAGGAAGGATGTATACCGGAAGTACACTCCTCGAATGCTGCGCGCCACTTTCGATCGCGGGGTGGCAAGATCGATACAGATGAC
>NW_022686489.1:0-170 GCF_011630105.1 Anneissia japonica
CGTTAAATTCTGAATGTGAACCTACTGTAGCTATTGCTGGACAAACTGAATAATTAGGAATACATTTATTTAAGCAACTAATTTAGTTGCATACTTGGTTTTTACTCATCACTAACTAAATCCAAGTGCCTACTACTGGCTTAGAATTATATATAGTTATGTATGGCAAT
>NW_022686489.1:246-671 GCF_011630105.1 Anneissia japonica
TGGTAAATCCCACAAACCTCCCAAAACACACTGTAGAAAATCTAACAATTCAATTGTGATTGACTGACTTGGTATATCAATAAGAAAATTAAATACATTCATAACTATTTTTTGGTTAAAATTTAGATTTTGTTATGAAAAAATACTTGCAAAACAACACAAACCTCTAAACACACTGTAAACCCCATCTAAACCATATAATTATGATTGTAGAACTCTCCTTTTCTTAAAAAAAAATAATAATAATTTTATGTTCATACTAACCCACTGTTTGTGGGGTTTACCAATACACAGATTGAATTTCTGGAAAATTGTGGTTCCTCTACCGTGAAATCGGCCACAAGTAAATTATTTTAGTAATAATAAATGCATGATTTATGTTGATTTATTGATTTTGTTGTTGCTATTTTTTAACATTTAAATGG
>NW_022686490.1:0-668 GCF_011630105.1 Anneissia japonica
TGTGTAAAATTCGCAATGTAGAACAGGTATGGATGAGAACTAGTGTGCTGTACTGTAGTATTATGGATATCCCATCAGTTTTGTTTGCATTTAATTTGTCTAGTAAAAATTAAAAAAAAAAACCCCAATCAAAGTTATAGAGTTTAAATACGGTAGAGTAGAGTATTTAGTATATAGGCCTAGGTTTCTTTTCTTATTTTTACGACAAGTCGTGAAGATAACTCCCAACGATAGGTAGCGCGGGGGGGGGGACAAGTCTTCAACTGAGCGAACCGCGACGCGTTTTCTTCTAGAGTAGAGGTAGGCCCGCCAGAGAAAGGTCACACAGACTTTGGATGGTAGATGCCAGCCTATATGCAGCGGGGTCCAGGATTAGCGTACATATTGTCTGTAGGCCTACATTCATACCTGTTTCTCACAGCTCCCTGATCTGGGGTGGCAGTATAAAAAAATGAATTTCAATTTTGTAAAACTAAAATTAAACATGAAAAATTAATTAATGTGTAGAGCCTAGGCCCTACTGTAGGGCCCATTTTGCCCCAAACTACAGTATGTTTATAGGTAGCTGGAAAAAAAAAATATTGAAATGTCCCAAATTTTTTTATTTATTTTTAATAGAAAGACATGTGAATGAAGCATTTTAAAACAAAAATTATGTAAATCGGACC
>NW_022686491.1:0-615 GCF_011630105.1 Anneissia japonica
TTATTTTGAAGCTAAAAACTGAATGGTCTCAGGCAGGGGGAAGAGCAAGGCCTAGGCTAAGGACTGCCTTCCTTTAGGTATACTTGTCTAGGCTAGGCCCTCTACCTCTACATGTAGAGGCTACTGGACGGTGAGTGCATGCTAAGCCTGGGCTAGGCTTTTATTATAAATAAAAATTCACGTAGTATTAAGTACACAGTAGAGAAAGCTAGGCCCAGCCTACCTACCTGCGCAGTTGCACGACCGATGCCGTTGGCCGCTGCGGTCACGATTGCTATCTTACCAGCTAATCGATTCATTTTTTTAGATTATTCCTCCTGTCTTTCGTTGTATAATAAAGCAATTGAATAAACCCGGTAAATCAAGTTCATTCTTACTTCGCACTCACACTGCGGTATACCTTAGGCCAATCAGCATCGAGGGCTGTTTGAGTGTAGACTTGACACAATATCCTTAGCATACATAACAGGGTTATGCTTCGTCATTGGATGGTCAGACTCCATGTGATGGATATTCATAAGGTAAAGATGCGTAAGGTCCTGTATTAAGTTTATCCAGAGGTGACGGAACTAGAGGGTTATGGAGAGTAATGTGTGACCGGAAATGGTCTGCAGT
>NW_022686492.1:0-315 GCF_011630105.1 Anneissia japonica
CAAAAAAATGGTAGGAGAGAAAGCCGGCCCCCTGCTGGTCGATCATCGCAAAGCAAAAGAGGATCATGCTTACATCGGACAAAGAAAGAATCCGTTAGGATTCAGAGGCTCCGAGCAGATCAATGTTAAGATCGTAGAAGGGGGAGGAGGAGGAGGAGGAGGAGGAGAAATCATAAAATTATAGATTTGCCCGACGTTCGCAGAACCGAAATCGTACGCGAATCTAGTTGGTCTGGCCGACAAGCGTTTAATCGACATGTTGGTGCAGTTCATGAACGTCGACAGGAACGCAGATTTCGTCGCCGGCCTTTCTTA
>NW_022686492.1:399-1181 GCF_011630105.1 Anneissia japonica
AGATGTGTATAAGAGATGAGAGCCAGGAGGACGGCGGTCGACATACGTTCTCCGACGCTTCTGAACGCGGTCGATTCGGCGATCTGCAAATCGTTCGCGAATCTCAAACTGACCGAACGCGATCTTTATTTCAACGAGCTGTCAGTATGGTTGGACACCGCAAGACACGACATGCCGCCGGAAGATGGTCGGATCACGGACAGCATATACTTCGCTTTGGAAGAGATACTTTGGTCGTTGGTTCACCGATGGATGTGCAGCAACAGAGAAGAGAGCAAAAGGAACAAAGAACACCTGCTGTCTCTGATCCGACCGCGATTGCTCATCGATCCGGATATTCTGATCGATCTCCGATTCTCCGTCATACGCAACTCGTCCATCGACCGTCTCTTTGCAGATGCGCGTCACTACGCGAAACGAGTGTTTTCGCACCACAAGATGAACGAGAACGCCGCGCTCGGTGTACGTCACGATCGTAAGCAGATAGCCACTTTCGGATCGGCAGCTGACGTCGAAAACGGCGGTGGCTTTCGAAGATTCGTGCACGTCTCCTCGTCGATTTTCGACGACGGTCCATTCTACCGTTCTACGACGGTCAGAAATCTTGCGTACTTCGCATCACCTAACACGGACATGGGCACCGTGCGCGTTCACTGTTACAACCCGGTCACCGGATGCATCGCTCGCTTTCCCGATTCGAACGTGGTACGCGGTATAGAAGAGTCGGTCAGTCTGACCTCGTTCAAAGATCGATTTCTCGTGCTCAGCGGTGGTGGCAGCGA
>NW_022686493.1:0-1422 GCF_011630105.1 Anneissia japonica
ATATTCATATTCATAATTTATAATTTTATTTTACTCAGACTCATTACGTTTTGAGTGAAATTAAATTATGAATTATTATGAATATAAATATGCATATTACACATAACTGACCAAATTAATCTCACCCCTCGTCCAACCATCAATATGAACTTACTCAAATGATTCCACTGTACACTTTAGAAAAGCACTCCCATACTTCTTCTTGAATTCATAATCCAACTGAAAAAAAACAAACAAACAAACATGACGACGATTTATATCCAGAATATAATCAACATATGATTATCAATATATATATATATAACCATTTATAAAAAATCTATACTGACGTCATTGTTTAAATTTCAACCCATCCTAAAGGATTCTGCACCATATTATCTTTTAGTATAGGCCCTATATAATATCAACAAGGCAATATAAGTACAAATGGTGTACATAATTGCCTAAACAACTCTGTGCTAAACAACCTGAAAAACTCAATATTTGATTTGTTTTACTTTTACTATTATTTATTTATGGTTAGGGTGTGGTATGCTGGGGACCCGGGGAAGTGACATCCCTACCCCTGAATGCATAGTCTTTGTCTCTGATATATCTTTTTGGCTATTGTCATTGTATTTCTTGCTCTGGATATGTGATTTTTGAAATAAATAGTTGAATTGAATTGAAAAAAAAAATAAGTTAAGACTCCACTTAATAAGTTAGAACAATAAAAATAGTTTCATCGGAAATTAGTAGAGGAATAAATAGTACTGTCCAAATATTTTTGCAAAGCTGCTTCCACTACCCCTACCACTACCACTTACTACAACACTTACCATTCCCTACCCATACTACTACCAATACTACATCATCATAATCATCAGCACCTTCGCCATCGTCATCATAATCTTCATCATCGTCATAATCATTATTATCATCGCCATCATTATCTTCATGAGCCTCATCGTCATAATCATCATTATCATCATCATCAACATCATCGTCGTCTTCATGATTCTCATCGTCGTCCTCATCACCGTCATCATTCTCAATTTAATCATCATCATCACCATCATCATTATCATCATCACCACCATCACCGCCATCGTAATCATCATCGTCATCATCACCACCGCCATCGTCATCATCATCGTCATTATCGTTTTACTTACACTTTGTTCAGTTTCAAAAGCCAACTCTAAGTAAGCAACGCTTGCCTTATCTTCTAAATCGTACGTGAATATATCCTGTGGACCATTCATTACAAGAACTGTGGCATATGTTTTTTCAGCTGAAAAAGGTGAGGTAAAAATCTATTAGTACTTACATTCCAAGTTCCTTATGTAAAAAAGTAACGCGATGAAAATGCTTTTCGGCCTGCTTTAGCACCATCAACATACACACCGCGTCAGATTAATGTATTTCTTAACATTACCCATG
>NW_022686494.1:0-845 GCF_011630105.1 Anneissia japonica
GACTTTCCGCCATATTTCGAGTACTTTTCCGAAAAACTTCAAACTTTCAATGGAATAGTGTTTTTTTCAGGCTATCTCACTTTGCCTAACCCTAACCCTAACCTTAAACCTAACCCTAACCCTAACCCTAACCCTAATCCTAACCCTAACCCTAACTCTAACTCTAACACTAACCCTAACCCTAACCCTAACTCTAACCCTAACATTAACCCTAACCCTAACAATAACCCTAAACTAAAAAAAAAATTACATTTTTGACTCAACTTTTTAACATTGTCACTTTTTGCACAAAAGTGCTTATCTCGCCGAGTTGAACACTAGTGCAAATTTTTGACTTTTCGCCATATTTCGAGTACTTTTCCGAAAAACTTCAAACTTTCAATGGAATAGTATTTGTTTCAGCCTATCTCACTTTGCCTAACCCTAACCATAACCCTAACCATAACCCCAACCCTAACCATAACCCTAACCCTAACTCTAAACACTAATGCAAATTTTTGACTTTTCGCCATATTTCGAGTACTTTTCCAAAAAACTTCAAACTTTCAATGGAATAGTGTTTATTTCAGGCTATTTCACTTTGCCTAACCAAAAAAAAAATTGTATTTTGACTCAACTTTTTAACATTGTCACTTTTTGCAGAAAAGTGCTTATTTCGCCGAGTTGAGCACTTAGTGCAAATTTTTGACTTTCCGCCATATTTCGAGTACTTTTCCGAAAAACTTCAAACTTTCAATGGAATAGTGTTTGTTTCATGCTATCTCACTTTGCCTAACAAACAAAAATTGTATTTTCCCTCAACTTTTTAACATTGTCACTTTTTGCACAAAAGTGCTTATCTCGCC
>NW_022686495.1:0-940 GCF_011630105.1 Anneissia japonica
ATTTTCACTGCTAGTTTACAATATTATCACCAAGTTTTACAAATACATAATTTTATTTTTTATTCTATTTCAATTCGCATTCAACAGCGGGTGTCCCGCCACTTACAGAATGGAAACAAAAAACAGATAGAAATAAACAGATATAAATAATTTAAATAGTCACAAAAGATAACAAAACTTACTCTAGTATAAGCCTATGTAAAATACATTTGATCTTCTTTTTATATACTTCTACACTATTATAAAATACATCTATGGAATTATCTTCTTTGCTAAGATTAATCTAGGTAATCTATTGATTAAACCATTTTTCGTAACATTGACTCTGGCAAAAGAAATTGTGAAAAAATCAGTAAAGGTATTACGGCACCTACGGGGTTTAACAGATATACCAACTAAAGATAAAGTTAAGTAATTACCATAGATACCATTAACACATTTAAATAAAAATGTTAAATCCAGGAAATTACGTCGACTTTTAAGTGAAGGAAGATTAATAGAACTTTTTGAAACATTACATACCCTTGAAACAAATTTAACGAAGCGGTGTTGAATAATGTCAATTTTAGAGGCTTGTGTTGAACTGATGCTGTTAAAAATAACTGTACAAGTTTCAACTTGCGGTTTAACTACGGAATTACACAGAGAGATATGGGTATTTACATTATTAATATGCCCGCAATTTCGCTTGACGAGTCCTAACATCCTATTAGCTTTAAAATATATAATGTTTAATATGTTCGTTAAAATTAAGCTTAGAGTCGATAATTATGCCAAGATCACCATGAGAATTTACATTGTCTAAAGTATGATTACAAAATATACTGTATGGAAATAAAATTTTGTTCTTTTTAATACAAATATTGAAAAATTTTCATTTACTTAAACTAAGTTCCATATGCCAAGTATTGTACCATGAATTAAGTTTATCTCTATTTCT
>NW_022686496.1:0-354 GCF_011630105.1 Anneissia japonica
CAATTTAACATATAATTGAACATATAAATGATTACTAGAATGTATGAGGTTCCAATAACTTTAAGTTAAATTATTTAAAGCTTTCTTTTTATTTTCAATGAAAAATAAATGCGATCGTTAATATCGATCTTGGTACAATGTAAACCTGTAATCATATGACTACTTATACAGAATTTTACTATATTATAGGCCTAAACTAGGCCTCCTACTATAGTATAGAGGCCTCGTCCAAGACCTTGTTGCAACTCCCAGCCCACATAAGCCTAACCTATAATGCCAAGCATAGGGCTCGTGATCGCGGTACCCTGACCATTAAGAAGACGCACTGGGAAGCGTTGTTCACGGCATTGGACT
>NW_022686496.1:431-717 GCF_011630105.1 Anneissia japonica
TTCTAGTGTTGTTGTCAAATGCATTTCAAACCAGCCTGGTTTTTTATTTACGTTTTGGAATAGAATTAGGAGAGGGCATTTGATCAAGTCAGACCTACGTTTTGAATTTGAATTACATTTTAAAGAAAGTAGAACTACATTTTGAAAAATTTGAACTACGTTTTGAAAAATTAGAACTTCATTTTGGGAAACTAGATCTACATTTTGAGAAATTTACGCCTACGTTTTGATAAATTATACATTGAATTTTGCAATTACATTTTGATTTTAACATGGACTTTTGCTG
>NW_022686496.1:762-1513 GCF_011630105.1 Anneissia japonica
CTTCTGATTTGGAGTATCCATTGGTCTCTTCTTGTTTGAGAATGCCAGACGCTAAGAATACCGTATATGTGGCAATTTTGGAATGAACTTTGACTGTAGTTGAAAGTGGTCAATTAGAATGTTTCTGCTGTACTGAAGCCTTGACTGTAGTTGAAAATGGTCAACTAGAATGTTTCTGCTGTACTGAAGCTTTGACTGTAGTTGAAAATGGTCAATTAGAATGTTTCTGCTGTACTGAAGCTTTGACTGTAGTTGAAAATGGTCAATTAATGTTTCTGCTGTACTGAAGCTTTGACTGTAGTTGAAAATGGTCAATTAGAATGTTTCTGCTGTACTGAGAATTCCAATATTAAACTACAAGATGATATCCAAAATTCTTTGTTCAATTCAAATATAAAATGTTGATGGTACTCACAATATTTATTAGTGACGTTTCACCACTACACTAGTGGCTTCATATCCGACTGGCGACTCATACTTTTCTTGTTATTTGAAGAATACGCCGATGAGGGCTTAATGAGTTGGTCGTAGATGTTATTCAGTTTGTATTCGCCCTCGTCCTTGTTGAGATGTGTCTTTTCCCCCCTTCTCCGTATCCAAATAGACTCCTTAAGCCACCTTTTGGATACGGAGAAGGGGGAAAAGACACGTCTCAACAAGGACGAGGGCGCCTACAACCTGACATATTTGAATAGGTATACTCTTTTTAAACTATTATTGAATTATCAGAATAAATAAATAAATGATTGCA
>NW_022686497.1:0-1536 GCF_011630105.1 Anneissia japonica
ACAACAGATTTCAGTCTAGGCTTGCTATGTATGCTGATGATTCAACTATTTTATGCCTCTCACCAGACTCTAGTTTTACCTCTCGGACGGTTCTTTCTGAATCTATTATTAACGATCTTGTCAATCTTTTGGAATGGGGCTGTGACTTGCTTGCTTTGTATCTGCTTTAAAACTTGAAATAAAAAATATTATGAAACGGAGAAATATACTGCCCTGCTTAACTGCAAAGAAGAAATATTTTTTTAATAGTGGAGATCACACAAAATGTAATTGATTCATAATCAATGTTGTGTATTGTAATTATTATTATTTTTTAACATTTTTGATTTGTTTGATGCATCTGTGGCAAATAAAGGTGGTTTTGCCACACGAAATAAAATAAAATGAAATAAAAAACAAAAAACAAAAAAACATGAACATATCCAGCTATTATTACCTAGATTATTGGGCGAAACAGGCCCTAATTTTAGGTTACTCAGTCTATCTTGATGCAATCTTGTAGCATCAAGTAAATTAAATCAATAAATTAATTTTTAATCAATATGATTTTGGTGTTTTTTTTCTCTTTTTTTTCTTTTCTTTTGTGTTGATAACCCAATTTTATTTTCAATCGTCTTCTTTTTTCAGTAATTTTCTGTCTTATACATATTTGTATATTTCGTAGAGTATAAATATGAAGTCATTGAGTATTCTTATATTTACAACCGTTACATTTTCATTTTTCTTTCAATAAATTTAATTTCTTAAAGATAGATGTTCATTTTATCAACCATTTGTGCTGCACAACTAATAATTAAATACCTCTTTATTTACCATTATATTTATTTATTTTTTATATGTATAGATAAAATTTCAGTATCTAATTAAAATGATAGGCCTACAATTACATTTATTTTTACATAAAATCCTCCCATAATATGCCGACGTTTAATCTGTACTAATTTATTATGGACGTACGTATTAATACTCATCATGAATTAGAAACATCACATTTATGTATATTCATATATTTACATTTTGTTTAGGGTGTGGGTGGGATTCTGTTTAAATAAAATTACAGCCCTTGTGTGTTTTCTTCTTTTCTCGAATTAGGATGCAGTTAATTTATTTTAAAATATAATTATTTTCCTTTCCATCTTCGACAGACAATGTCTGTTTTTGAATATGAACGAAGGCTTGAGCAACAACCAGTGATTGCTACATCCACCAATGGGCCACAGGTATGTATAAGTACATATGCATGTGTGAAAGACTCCGTGAAATTTCATATGAAACGAAATATAATTTGGATTAGTATACAAAAAGTAGACATGGTATATAATATTGAAGGGAGTTAGCCGTTAACACTGTTGAATAAATATAATGTAAATCATCAAAGGTACATATACAGTGTTTAAATGGACATGGAAGGACATGATGGAACATCGTAGCTTTTTAACGAATAAAGTCCTATAAAAGTTTTTCTTCTTTTCTCATTGTGTAATAAAATTCCTCCGACGGGATTCGAACCTGCGACCTCTCGCTGACAAGGCGAGC
>NW_022686498.1:0-741 GCF_011630105.1 Anneissia japonica
AAGAATCACATACTTCAAGACAAGATTGCTTCTATGTTTCAAAAGAAAAGCAGAAAGCTCCATAATGCAGGAGACAACAACTTGATTAAGTCATTAATTGAAAATGAAGAAAAGTACACCATCCACCTTCCTGAAGGAACTCCTCAGCGGTTGCTGTGGGAAGAACAAATGAAAGCAGCAAAGGCAAAATCTAAAACAGCTGTAAAGTGGCATCCAGCAATTATTAGGTTTTGTATAGCTGTGTACCACAAGTCTTCAGCAGCATACGACACAATCCGCAAATCTGGGTTTTTGAACCTTCCTCATCAAAACACAATAAAGAGGTAAATATTATTATTATATGCTATTATTGTTTGAAGGTTTGCATGGCCAAATAATAACAACATATACAGTACTGTATGTTAATGCTTGCGGTACCATGTAGGTAGTTTTGAAAAGAACTGTTCTCAACTCAAGTTCTTTTCGGAACTACCTATGTGGTGAACCGCAAGGATTAAAATATAAATAAATGCTATTATAGTAATTACTATTCACATACCTCAGAGAAATATACAATGATGCGATTTTTGTCCAAATTTATGTGATAATATACTGAGTGTACAGTATGTGTAGGAATACTTGTGAAAAAATATTCACAAATTGCTCTTGGGTGGGACTCGAACATACATGATGTGCACATTTAACATCTTTATTATTGCAATTTTTATGTTTCATCATGGAAGTAAGTTCATTATAAAACCT
>NW_022686499.1:0-1508 GCF_011630105.1 Anneissia japonica
ACATAGTAAAAATTGTATGTTGTCATGGCGAGATAGATTATCTTGACAAGTCGACATAGTAAAAACATAATTATCTTGACAAGTCGTCAAGTCGAATGGCACTTAGGTGCTTCCGTACTAAATCATAAGGAAGTCCGCTTTATATCCACATTTCAGGAAATTATACGTTTTATGCATATATGCAACGACGTGAGAATTTTGTTTTCGTTGTTTGTTGAATGGTCTTCTTTAAAAATATTACAGTCTAATATGACCATAACATAAGGAAGTCCATTCTTTAAATGTTTAATAGATAGTACAGAGAATTATGATTGTTTATCAAAATCATTATACACATGTTAAATCCAATTTCAATTAAAAATAAATAAATAAATAAATACGTTTTCAGTGCACACGCTGACATGGAAAGATTAACTTAATAGTTATCTTGTTAATAATGTGGTTCTAAAATTAATCTTATGACCACAACTTTTAAGTTGTAACTTCAGGAAAAATGATAATGCATTTTTATTGTACAGCCACCAGCTGGGAAAGTAATTATTTATGCATAAATGTTTTTTATGATTGGTTGCTTGCCTACATTTCAATGCTTAGTGGGCGGTTGGATATAATGCGTAACTCTCATAATAATTTCATATTTCGAAAAATTGTTTGGAGTATATGATCCCGTTCCATGATTGATTACATCCACAGGGTGCCCCTAAGCCAAAATTTCAAAATTGAATAAATTGTGTTTTCCGAATCACGACAGACTGAGTAGATTAGGCCTACTGGTTAAAATGTAAAAATTTTAAATTTTAAATCACAGAAAATCACAAATTTATATTCAGTACATTCTCGACTGTTTTGGAAAAGTAGATCTTATCAAATTTGGTTGGGTGCGTTATACACACTCTTCGTAATACCCCACCTCCTGGATATACAGGCCTGGAAAATTTACCTTTTACTTGCCAATTAATGCAGTATCATACGCTTATTAGATATCTCCTCAATTTCTCAGTATTTTGTTTTAAATTCTTTTTTCCACTTCCAACACTATATGATTTGAAATTTACATACCATTCACGTCATTGCTCTTCTTCAGATTCCGTGTTCATTTTCAGTTTCTCAGTGCTCGGTGGTCATTTTTGACTTTCTTTTGTAGATGTACTGTATCAAAGTGTTCGTAAGTTTTAAGCTCTAGGTCTACAATTAGGCTACCAACTCCAGTTTTTTTTTCAACGAATAGCATTCGTTAAAGTAATGGAATAATAATTCATTACAGTAATCAAAAAATAATAATTAAAATAATATGTTTTTGCTTTGGTGTAATCTTGGAATAACAAAATATAATAAAATTATATGTGCCTTTCAACAAGGTTATAAGAATCAACGCACATGTATAGCCTATCCTCCCTGTGATTGATTTTGTATTAACCATACATTGTGACATAAATCATAATCATAATAATAATAATAAAAGAACTCAACAGTGTACCGTTCGTTATCGCGTAGTTGATTTTACAGTC
>NW_022686500.1:0-1248 GCF_011630105.1 Anneissia japonica
AAGATGAATGATGTACGGTACTTAACACTGAACAACGATAAACATAACCATTGGTAAACAATTACTCAGTGCGAATACATCATCAGCATTTCATTGGTTTCACAAGAGGTTGTATTATTTTGTGGGTATATCTCAAACCACATACGCGTCCATGATTCTAACATGCATTCACCTCGGCAACTATAAATGGCGCAAAATTATGAAGGGTGATTTTTATTGGTTAACGTACTCTTCTGACAGGTACTATGTGTTTCAAAAAGGGGCGGGGCTATCCGCGCGTCTTTTGACAATGATCGCAAGTTCCTGGAACATGAGTCATATGAACGCGCTCTACAGACAGCAAGGGAAAAATACCGCAACAAACAGGAAAGGGTTGCATTTACATTTCAATTATAGAGATCAATCTGCGAAGCAGAGATTAGAGTCACAAGACTGGCTATAAATAGACAATGGGTGGGGATATAGAAGCATGATGCATAGGGTTATCGCCGCTGGACAGCTTCTGGCGATTGAGAAGCGGAGGCTGCACACGCAAAAATAAACGTGTATTAGATATATCAGCACAATTCTACATATAATAATAATATTTTTAAAAAATCAGCTACGCGATGTTTCAAAAGTTTTCTCCATTCCACTCCATGGCGCATTAATCATCATGTACAACAGTACATGATTTTGTCGAATATAAAAAACCATAAATTGAGTTTTATTAATAATAATAATAATCAAACAATGACGATAATGATGATGTTGATGAAATTACGATGATGATGATGATAGAACAACAAAAATAAAATGCAGCGATTAAATAAGAGGGCATTAGTGTACAGATAACGAGCATAGTGTTTAAAATCATTGCTTCGATAAACGGGCCAACATTAATCAAATAATTCTTGCGGTTCATCAAAACAATTCCACGTGAAAATGACAACACAAGGGTACCGTATTTATTCATGTAGGCCCTATATTTCAAAAATATATGATATATGGAACTGTTCAACTCAGTCTCATCGTCGCTGTCATCGAGTGTTGACTTCATGGAAAGGCCGCTCATCGCAATAACAAATCAGCGATGATTAGCTGCGTCACAGACGATTCTTATAAACAAACAACCACGGATATCGGTCGCGATATATTACCGTGACGTCCCAAACACTCAAACGACGGGATCGGGAATATGTGACAAGATATTAACTTGAGTCATAACCGTTTACACTTCACTTTAAACTACGGATATTAATGTGTGGG
>NW_022686501.1:0-525 GCF_011630105.1 Anneissia japonica
ATATTATGTTTTAGATACTGTTATATTTATATTCAACCCTGTAATTCATTGATTTCAATCAATTTAAAAACGAAAAAAGAAAACATGAAGGTAAGTTCATTTACATAAATGTGTAATCTATTTGCTAGCGTATATTTTTTTTTTATTCAAGTGATCCTTTATTCTAAACTTCTGTGTATTAAACTAGGCATTATTTACTTTCATATTCATTATAGAAATTTAAACAAAAAGAGAATATCTTCGACAATAAGGAACAAAGCTACAGCATAAACCTAAATTCACAGGGTTAAGAAACAGTTAGATAACGTGACATTTAAATACAATAACCATGGTAATGTAACGCATGGATTTGCAGTATTTAATTTATTTTTTATTCACGATCTTCGATTAGTGTCCAAACAACATTGATAATGGTTTTTGATAGACCCAATTTTGTATTGGAATAAATGATTGATAGGCACAATATTGATTTATTGAAAGTTCATAGGCCTATACCCCTTCCAAATTAAGTAAATAACATATCCA
>NW_022686502.1:0-1143 GCF_011630105.1 Anneissia japonica
TCTTTACTTTGCAAAATAGCCGCGAAAAGAAGCCCATCTATATTTCGCAAAAAGAAAGAAGCCCAGGGCTTCAAATCGAGGTTTTACGGTATCTCAACAAACTGAAAGGGTGATTCGTAAAAAAAAGCCCAGGGCTTCAATTTGAGGTTTTAAGGTATCTCAACAAAACTAAAAGAGGAATAAGAAGGGGAAAAAATGTTCATTGTCAAACAGGAGGACCCAAGGCTGGCTGATCGCTTTTATCATCATTTGGCTTTTTTATTTTTTGCTTCTGAAAATGTTTTGAAAATCTTGAAAAATAAATACCCGTAAACATTTTTTCCACTCCGAAACATGACTTAACAGGCATCGTGCTGTATTCACAACAACGGTGTATCGAATCGGAGAGCACTATTGAGCTCTTACATTACTGAACAATCATTGTGTCTATTTACCCAACGACTGACAGACCAGAAGAGCGTGTTCCATACCTATATAAATAGCATGGTTGAATAGAATACATTAAAAAAACCTGTCAATTATATGTAGGCCTATGTATCTTTGAGGACCAAATGACGGTCGTCAACAAACATAAACTTAGGCCTACATTTCAAATAGTCATCCACAATGGTATAGTTATTTTTAAAAATGCAATAGATTTACTGCATTTTTGCCCGCGTTCTTACGTCAATGATGCATATTTTCAAGAATGGGCTAATCTTGCTGTGCCAATTGTATCTGTAATGACGATAACACTTAAAGATGATTAACGCAAGAGTAAAAAAGGAGTAAAAGAGCAATAACAATGATCTCGGAATTAATAAGGAAGAGCGAAATTTCACTCCACGCAGACTGAATTTTTAAGAGTAAACATTCACTTGTAAAAGATCGAAATTGAATGGAGCTTCGTATGGAATCTTTTGTAATGAGTAAAATCAGCATAAAATAATATCTTTGTACCTCAGTGGTGCTGAATTTGCGAATGTTAAAGTAGACATCATTACATATTGTCTGATATATTATTTGCACAGAGTACTTTAATCCAGACGATCTGTTCCAATATTTGACAACCATTAGACACATCAAACAGTTAGAACAATAAAGATAGAACACAATAATTTCTTTCACATTATGAAGTCAATGTGAATCAGCGGCGGATCCAGG
>NW_022686503.1:0-1734 GCF_011630105.1 Anneissia japonica
AAAAACGCAACAGAAACTGCACACGATCGTTTTTACCTAATATGGAAGTTGCTTATGTTGACGTTCTTGTATGGTGCAGTCTTACGCTGACACCATAGCAAGAGGCCTTCTTTCGAAGACAGTTCTGAAATGAAAATTATCAACATGGAGAAATTTATTGATAACGGAAAAGGTTTGGTGGTAACAACTCTGAAAGAAGAAAGCATTACATTTTAAAATTCTGCAAAGTGATACCATCTATGAATTCGTTTTTTTAAACTGAAATAAGAACAAAGTTATTAGAGCATTTCTTAAGGGGTGGGAGGGGGAGGAAAGAAGGTATAATTCATAATATTCTGCATTAATATTTTGCATATTTTAGAAGGTATAATATGTAGGGCCACTCATAGCCTCACAATTTGGCATTGATAGAAGGTATCCTCTTAAAAGTAAAAACAAAATTGGTTTAGAAGAAAATTAATCACATTCATTATTATATCAATTATCACACAATTAATAATGATGAATGTGATTAATTTTCTTCTAAATTAATCATATTCATTATTATATCAATTATCACACAATTAATAATGATGAATGGGATTAATTTTCTTCTAAATTAATCAGTCACATTCATTATTATATCAATTATCACACAATTAATAAACCACAAAACAAATAAACTGCAATCAATATATATTAATTTTTTTTAAAGTTACAATTTTTGAAGGACATGCCCCTTTGTGGTAGTATTTTTTAAATTAGGATTACGTTCCAACAAAACGACAAGAGTCGGGCCTCTTGCAGTTCCATACTCTGACATATGTGGCTCTTCTGTCACTTACACTTACACAAGATGTACAAAGTGTTATTATTTAGCATTTGCAGTTATTACCATACACTTTTTAGTGTACTGGTGAATAAAGGTGTGCTCAATCACAGTACATTTTCCATATTTTTCATGAACAAAAACAAATTACTTTGTGCTTCTTCTTTGTCAGAGCGACAATTTGTGCCAACAATTTAAATAAAGCTACATGTACATTACAAAATCTATGGTTATAAGACCATTGTTTTTATTCCTAATCTACCCAATCACTTAATTGACTTGGCTCATTTTATTTTTGATGATTTTTGTAAATCTTATATTAAGAAGGCATGGGCAAAAAGAATTGAGATTAAAAATGGTGCTATGTTATGATTTTTATTATTATTATTGATATTATTATTATTTTTATGTGACTTGATTTTTTTATGTGACTTGATTTTTTTTTTTTTTTTTTTTTTGGTTTTTTTTGTGTGTACAGTACTTCCCTTTTATTGATTTGCATCTCACTATGTATTTTATTCTGTTAATTTTGAAGCACCATTATTGTGTTGACTGCCTTAATGGTTTGGTTAGACTTTTTACTTCATGCTCTTTTATTGTATATTCCTTTGTTTGGTTTTGACTTTCTTTGTACATTTCATTTTGTTACTTTGGATGCACCATTATTGTAATGGGTGCCGCTGTTTTAAAAGCGTTTTTCCGAAATAAATTATTATTATTATTATTATAGTGTAACTTGGGATTTTCCAACTAAGCCTTTTTTAAAGTGGAAATTTCTCTTTTTACCTAATCACTGCTCAGGCTCAGTAACTAAAAGCACAGTAGAATATCAAGACTTTTAAAAAGTCTAAATTCATTCAGAAAATAACTATAACAGAACATAAATGTAAAGACATTAGTATCGATCACCGTTTCTAAACTTTATC
>NW_022686504.1:0-1018 GCF_011630105.1 Anneissia japonica
CTGGTTCCCGGCGTTTAAGGCTGTTCCAGTATAGTAATTAAACTGTTGTAATCTGGTTGTATATATAATATACAGGACGGCATAAGCCAGATTAGGATTATATAACCCTCGCATATTGCATTTTACAAGGACAGTCACCAGTCCTACATATATGAATATGATGACAGTAGAATAATGGGGTGTATCTACGGACTCATCCCTCTCATATGATACTGTCAACTGCGTTATGTGTCCAAACGTTACATGTTTGTACGAGTAGTGATAGGGCGATATCGCCTCTCACTACGTAACACTTCAAAGAGAAATGCGAAGGATGAGCTATATCTATATAAAAATTAGATACAGCATTTACTTGAGTTCGTGAACTGTGTATCTACTTTTTTTTTTAACTCTATTAGTCAATAAACTATAGCTTAACGTTTCATGATTTAGGTAACCTATATTTCAGAAGTGAGCTGGAATCAAGTTATAAGTTGTAATTGGTTTCTAGATTTTCCTGATTGTCATAACCGTCGTAAGCACAATTCATATTAGCGTAATCAATCCTGAAACAAAAAAATAGTAGTCATGAGACCAATAATTATGTGCTCATCTAGTGTCTAATACCCATTTCACACTAGCAGAAAATATTACAACTTTTAACAATTATGAACAAGTTGTAACAAGTTTTATATTCCGAGATTTTTGGTTCGTTTCACACATGCACTTTCAAACCATGAGAAATCTCGTGAAAACTCGGAAGAATAATGACTAGCCCTAGAGTAGCACTAGTAGTAGGCCTAGGCTAGTTAAGTTGTAGGTTGTCCGAATTACATATCAACTACTAAACTAGGCCTGATACCGAATTAACAAGATTATAATTATTCCATGGTCCTTAGCCTTCGGAGAGTAAAAGGAATTCAAGGGTGCAGGTCAACTCGACCACAAGTCAACTCGGCCACAAGTCAACTCGGCCACAAAAAGTTCGGCTACAGCCAACTCGGCCACAAGTCAACTCGGCCACAAGTCAACTCGGCCA
>NW_022686505.1:0-2101 GCF_011630105.1 Anneissia japonica
TATATGAGAGTGCCATTTCTAGGAATCAAGATGTGCCATATACATGTTATATAGGCATACTCAAAGTCATTATTACAACATTATATGAGTGCCATTTCTAGGAATCATGATGTGCAATATACATGTTATATAGGCATACTCAAAATCATTATTACAACATTATATGAGAGTGCCATTTCTAGGAATCAAGATGTGCAATATACATGTTATATAGGCATACTCAAAATGTCTCGGCCCCAAATGATGGGACAGAGGTTGGCGTGCATTCTGAGACACGAAATGTGTTTTTTTTTCTCGGTGTGTGGTGCCATTGCTGCACTAATTATTATAGCATTGGAATTTTTGACCCTCCTAAAATATGAGTAAAATATTTTGAAACCTTTTAAAAAGTCTAAAAAATACCACACCATAAAGATCTAAAAATACCACTCCATTACCATGTCTAAAGACAAACAACCAAGATATTGTTTAAAGGTTTGCATTGTGAAGTATTAATATATTTAATGCTTGTGGTACATCACGTAGATAGGTCTGAAAAGAACTGCTGTTTATTGAGAATGTCTCGAAGTTTCTCGATTGGTTGCTTTAATCGTCTGCTGAAGACGATTAACAGAACTATCTACGTGGTGTAGGCCTACATCAAGCATTAACTATGAAAACAAATATGTTATTAAACTTTTGGATGTTGTCCCAAGAGGAACGGGGTGAATCTTTGTTCTGGCCCGGAAGTAAAGTCCATTGGAAGCTCTCAAATTTAGGAATTTAAGGATAGACCTAATCAATTTTTATATTCCTCAAAAACTACTCTTATATAGACCTATTAATAGAGTCTATCATGGAGGAAAGGATAAAAAGGGAGATGCTTCTTTAAAGATCGGAAAATATATTGGGATTTATTTCAGAATCTACAATACGTAAGCCTACTGTACTTAATGTAGATATAATCTTGCAGAAAATTTAAACGAGGATTGATATGTGAATCCGTAACAGATTACTTGAGAATGGGTCCAGTAAAACAACTTTCTTGACAATGTTTTGATGATATTTAATTGTAACATCTTCATCATTGACTTTGAAGAAACAGCAAGTTTTCCTTCATGAACAGATATCTCATCCGAATTTGATCTCCCCAATGTCGCTGACGTTTCTGAGAGTGATCAGGAGATTGAAGACTTTTTCATGGAAGAGAAGAAACTCATGAACGAGATTAACATCAGATGCAGTTGGGAATCGTTAATTTTATCCACAAGCATCGACTATGTGGTTTTTCCAAGTTAGAGTTCATCAATCTTGGTAGTTATGAAAATTATTATGCTATGATAGCATTATAATATTCGTTCTTTTAATTTTGTAATTCTAAACCTTTCAATAAGTGTTAATTAAAGACAACGCGCTATGCACGTAATGTGTAATATCTCAACCGCACTTTCACCTGAAGAAACGCACCATGTGCTCGAAAGATAGTGTAATGTCAAATAATATCTTTATTTAGTGACTGTCATCAGACTCACTCTCATCATTCGTTAGAGCAGGACATTATGGTGTTGTAGGCCTAAATAATTAACAGTCTCTGTGGAAACGTCTGGATAATAGTTTGAATTTTATAACGTCTACATTCGGTTTGACTCCTATCTCCATCCAGCTTTCAATGTGTCGTTTAACTCCTCTCTCTTCATTCACACTGGTAAACTACCGGGCTTCTCCTATTCTCATATTTCAACGATTTTCTGCTTAGTGACTGTACGTTTACACCAAAGATACCATTATCTATATATGGAACGCCAAAAGGGCAACTTTAGAGCGCACTAGATTTTTAGGCACAGTCGGCGTTCCATATCTATATATAGCGAATACAACAGATCCACTGCCCGGCTTAATTCTAAGAGGTACCTTAAAGACAAGCTTTATAATAACCACAGTCATTTTTACTTTTGGCTTAAGCATACTGCTAACAAACCCCGTATTAATGTCAATGCAACCTCTGTGAAAATTTAAAAAGATAGTAGTGATACCGTAATTATTATTATTACCAGCTGATATCAAACACTCGCTCTCAATTTAGTTTAGGTGTAAGTCATGTATTACCAGCTGATATCAAACA
>NW_022686506.1:0-810 GCF_011630105.1 Anneissia japonica
GCGTTAACTACACATCAACAGTACAGTACAGATACGATGAATAACTATTGTGTTTAATAGAACTTGTTTGTAATGCTATTTTCATAGAATTTCGTCAAATAAACATTTTAGCATTCGAAAGAGAATACAGTCACTTCAATTTCGTCAAAGAAATACATTTTAGCATTTGAGAGAGAATACAGTCACTGACGTCCTTGTTGGTCGGTGCATGCAGACAGGTAAAATTGTGCGATGATTTCATAACTACTGTACATAGGCTAGGCTACGACCTAGTAGTAGCAGGAGGAGTTGAACCGGACAGCCTCTTGTCTGGCTGTAGGCCTACATCTAAATTTGTTCACTGAGTCTTTAAAATAGGTCTAGAGTATTCCTATTAAACGTTTAGTTGTGTTTATGAGGGTCCATTGATTCAATGAATTCCTAATTGATCATACTTAATATTGAATTTGAAGTAACTTTTTTCGGGTTCTAATTAAGCTTGTTTTAGGAAAGTAATTTTCAATTACAATTCAATTTTTTTTCGTAGTGTGCAATGAGAAATTTTTTTGCACACGAACCTAAAAAAATCAAGCCAAGCGTCCACTAATAGAAAAATTAGTGGACGCTGGGGAATAGGCAAATAACATTGGGAGTTACAGTGATGACATCACGATTGACTTATACTTACTATTAAAGGCCAAATATAAACAGTCCCTCCCTCATCTATTAAAAACAAAACTGAAATAATCTATTGTTCCGATAAAAAAAAAAAAGCCCCCCCTCATCAATTTAAAAAAAAAAAAGAGTGATAATCTAATAATTTTTTCTATA
>NW_022686507.1:0-1032 GCF_011630105.1 Anneissia japonica
ACAACTTGTCTCACAGCTGAAATACATGTACTATATGAAGTGAAATGAAGTCATTTCTTAACCATATTAGGCCGGCGACTTACTGCGCACGACGGCCGTCTGCCGAAGCGATTCCACGAAGAACGCGACGCCACGAGTATCTCTGTACGAACAACCAGCTGCAAACTAATAACACAGATTAATCCTACGAGTAGGCAACTTTACTAACCCCAATGTGTTCAGTGCCCTTCCGTAATGACCATAATCCCAACCCAAAATTATCTTACACACACGCCTTTGCACAGATTCAATTCAATGTTGCTGAGATGTTGGCCCTAATGTTCTAATGTACGTTTGATATAGCAACCATTGTCTATGGCTACCCAAGCCAATTAAGTCTGGATAACATAATATTTAGACGTTTACCTCCCTTGCCAAAAAAAAAAAATCTATAACATTTCTAGGCCATTTAAGGTCACTTTGAACCCATATCCCTGATACAGTACTTCAAACCCAGCTACCGTTTCAAGAACATCAGTACCCATAAAAATACTGATCGTTAATTTCATTTCTTTGAAAGTTAGGCCTAATACACATTGATTTGTATGTAGCTGCGTTAATGTGCAAGGCAACAATATTATTCGCACTATGTAATAGGCTCATTCACGGAATTTTGTTTGATGGGTTTCCCTTTTACAACACATTTATCTAAACTAATGTCGTTGACATGTTTCCAATACTAAGCAATTAGTAGAGTTGTGTATCATACACTAGTGAAAATTATTATATGAATAAATGCATAAATCTAACCATGGTTCGGGAGAACCCCCTTTTCTAGCAAGTCCCCCACCTTTCTGGCGAAACCCCCTCTTTAAATTTCCTAAATAAGTCCGCCAACCCAACTAATGCACTGCAGACCCACCCAGACACAGACATTTACAAACATATCTGCTTTTATAGCATTATTTAGACCCATAAAGCACAAAATTCCTCTTGCTTTGGGGGTTTCGCCGACCCCACCGGGGCTTCGACTGTGGACCTCACACCCAGAAA
>NW_022686508.1:0-247 GCF_011630105.1 Anneissia japonica
TCCTTTTCTAGCAAACATCCCTCACTTCTGGCAAACCCCCCTCTTCAGATTTCCCAAATAAGTCCGCCAACCTACCTGGTGCACTGCAGACCCACCCAGACAAAGACCTTTTCGAACATATATCTGCTTTTATAGCATTATTTAGACCCATAAAGCACAAAAATCCCAATCCCCTTGCTTTGGGGGTTTCGCCGACCCCACCGGGGCTTCGACCGTGGACCTCACGCCCAGAAAACCCCCCTTGAAA
>NW_022686508.1:335-528 GCF_011630105.1 Anneissia japonica
TTCTTCTGGTTTTAGCGGTACCTGTCACAATTCACACGGCAAGATGTCAAAACAAACACTCCAGAGCATCCTCCAACAACAGCTTTAAGCACGCAAGAAGAAGCTGATACTCTAATGATTTCCCGTGGGATAGAAGTGGCCTCTGAATCTGGGAATGATACAGACTGGTTTGTATTGAACTTCAGAAGACTTC
>NW_022686509.1:0-521 GCF_011630105.1 Anneissia japonica
TATATTTTACATGTATTACTGTATTTGTTTTGTTATACTGTATGTTTTGTATTTGTTACGAGGGCTTCTTTGAGTCAGCATCGCTGTAAGAGCTACCCTCATAAAAGAAAGTTGAATAAATAAAATAATAAAATAAATAGTATTCTTATTATTATATTTTTATGGAAATACCCTAAAAGAGTCGGCAACAGAGGGCAGCATTATTAAAACAATAGGAGAAATGTAGGTCCGTACCGTATACGGGCCGCCCATCCAGGAACAGTAAATTACTCGGTATTTGATACGGACCACGACCTCACACAGTTGGGAAAATGGATTTTGGTGGACGTTTTTGTATTTACCAGTTTCAACAGAAATTGGGACACACCCAAACGAAAGAGTGTATAAGCTCTTCTAAAACATCTTTTCATGCGGTTCCTAATAGTCTTCAGTAAATAATTCAAATTATAAAGTACAGTAAGTTCTAAGCTTTTTTCTTTGTCAGTCATTGTTAAAAATTGCATCATGCCAACGGTTTTCAA
>NW_022686510.1:0-704 GCF_011630105.1 Anneissia japonica
CCAACTTAAAAAAAAAAAAAAAGAAAACAGTAATGATTGGTACAAAAAAAAAAATTAATGTAAAAAATGTAAATATTCAAAAAATAAAAAAAGAAGATATTTAGTTTACTTCTTTTTACATTCTTTCTCCTCCTTCTGCAAGAGGCATTTAAATGAAGTTTTTATTTCTCCTTACAGCCAGAAACATTTACTGGTTTACCGTTTAGCTCAGACACGAAGAGACCCTTAGGGAAAAAGTTGTTGTACGAGGTAGTCCACACCTCAAGCGCTTTGAAACTTTGGTATAAAGCGCTATATAAATCTAACTACATTAAATTAAAATAAAATAAAATAAAATCCTTTAGGGACCCTTCATATGATAATTTCTTATCAGTGTATGATATGCTACAACAAGTTTACCTTCAATATAAAAGACCACTTTTGGGACAAGTGTATCCATGGTCTTTGGTCTGTAATTAGAATAATAAATATTTGTTAATAAAATAAATGGTCTTAAATTGGAAGTAGTCTTAAATTGGAGGGGTTTTTAATTAAAGGAAGACTATACACTATGGTAATTTCTAAGCTTCAACTTTACAGTGACATGATAACATCTATCTAATCATAAAAAAGTGGTAGGATAGTAATGGAGGATATTTTGCTTTAATTTTTTTTTAAATGCAACAGAGAACTTTTTAGTTTTTCCTTTTCTTCAGTAGACATGT
>NW_022686511.1:0-522 GCF_011630105.1 Anneissia japonica
ACTGTATAGTATTTGTACAGGTAAATCATCACCTTTTCTTTTTGTAGTGAAAATATGTTTATATGTAAAGACCAATGATAGAGTGGTTGATCCAGGCAATAAAGCAACTTTTTAATTGTTGGGATCCAAAGACCAAGAAAAATATTCGACTACATATAACCAGTTAAGCTACTTATTTGGGATCCAGTATGCTCTTCGCCAAAAGTCTTTAATCTACAGGGGCGGTGCATGGTACTTGAAAACAAGCTAATTTTCAGTTAAAATTCCTTGTACCAGTGCCTGTGGTCAAGCATTTCTAAGCAACCTCTTCAACTATTAAAGCCCCCTTCCTCTGCTTTGCACTTCGCATGACCTCTAAAGAATTTTACTCTTGATCTGGCCCTGATCTACAGTATTTGTTGTTGATTTATAATTTCAGCTATTCTTAAAGAAGCATTGTTGCAAATGCCACTATTGGCTCTAATTCATGGTCAAATGACCTACAGTAGCTGTATTCCACTTCAAAACAATGAGCAAACAATG
>NW_022686512.1:0-1303 GCF_011630105.1 Anneissia japonica
CATTATATTTTTGTGCGCGCGTGATAACGCGAGCGTTCGCGTGCATCAAAATTAATATATGCTTTTTATCATGTCTTTTTTAAAATCAGTTATAGCTCCTTAGGATGAAAGGTGACCCCTAACTTTTATTACATATTTTGAAAGCACATGAGCTGTAGATGTGATTTTATATACCATAATAGCTGATCGGACATTGTGACGTCATCATATTGCCATCTGAATTTAAAAACAAGAAAAAAATTATATTTCTTTTTTCAAAACGTTGATGACGTCATATCATCTTAACCATTCGTCATTTCTGAATAATATTAAATGGGCTTATACTTCAGGTCAAGGTGTAATGTTAGGTATCTTACTTTTTTTGTTTGCGCGTCATAACGTTCGCGTACGCGTGCGTCAAATATTACATATGCTTAAAATTATGCTTATTTATAATCAAATATAGCTCCTTAGGATGAAAGGTGACCCCCAAATTTTATTACATATTCTAAAAGCACATGAGTTGCTGTCTCTTATACACATCTAGATGTGTATAAGAGACAGCTTCAAGTCAATGTTAAATGTAATGTACCCTAATTTTACGCGTGCGCGTCATAACGCGCGCGTACGCAATGATCATTACTCCTTCACCAACAGGCGTTTGTCAATGAAAGTTGATACATATATATCTCATATCAAAAGACAACAGTGACATTAAGATGCGCACGTGCGTCATGACGTGCGCATACACATGAGTAATTCTTTTAAAATGCTCAAAATTCTTTTTTAACAAACTAAATTAGCGTATTTTGCCATTATCAGCATTTAATTATTGTTCAACCGGCCACGCGCACACTTCCTCGTGGGTCAAAGTGCGGCGGATCACCTAACTCGGATCACCTAACTCGTCCTCAGTGACGAGTTCAAATCTAGTTTTATTCTTCTTTCTTTCTCCCCTTTTCTGTTCGCACGATATCTCAAAAACTGCCACGACTTACAGCACAATTGCTGTCAACGGACATTTGGCTTGGTCTGGAATAGTCATGGTAAACTTTTCAACGCGCTCAGTCATGCGTGACGTCATCTACGCGCAATTTTGCGTTTTTACATTATCGATCATATCAGCCTAACCAATTGCCATTTCGAAATCGTATTAAGTGAGCATTAACTTTGGGTTAATGTTGTATGTACAGTACCCTAATTTTACGCGTGCGCTTATTAACGCGCGCGCACGCGTGCGTCAAATTTTCAAAATGCTCAAATCACCTTTTGACTAAATTAGAGCACGTTTTTGGCCATTTTGAGTATTTCAAATTTTGTTTGA
>NW_022686513.1:0-646 GCF_011630105.1 Anneissia japonica
AAATTGTAGACACTTAATTTTGGTCTCAAACTTGGCTTTAAAGTAGCATTTTGTCCAAACGTTACAAAAAATGGCATTTTTGACTTCGGGCCTACATAACCCAGCACATCCATATCTTCAAAACTGTTAGTCATACAGAAATAATTGTAGCCTTAATTTGTTTAGAATGTGCATGCTCTTATTAGTACTAATGTAATGTTTTGCTCAAACGTGACCGGAAATGACATTTATGACATTTGACATACAAAGCTTGCAGTATACTTTAATAATAATGGTAATAATAATAATAATAATAATAATAATAATAAGTGCATTAGACTTATACGCATACTTATGAACTTACTATTCCGGAACTGTTGCGATCTAGGTAAGACATAAATATTACTAAAACATGTAGATTTCTAATGGTTTTTGTAATTACACTTTTTAAAGGCTTTGAATTTTACTGCAGTTGGTATTGTACATCATTTTTTTCATTTAGGTTAGACCAGTTATTCAGAATAGCTTTTTTTATAAAATTGAACACAAAGGCATTGCTGTTAACCCTATTATTGAGATCTTCACACAACTTAAATGTACCATCATCATTGTAGAGGTCATTTATATAAATATAAATATTTATATAAATTTGTTTACAGTGCCTGAT
>NW_022686514.1:0-726 GCF_011630105.1 Anneissia japonica
TGTCAACGAAAACGCAACGGGTTGAATGCGTTGAATTTTTGCAATACAACTGGCCGGTACTGTATGATGAAGACGAATGATGACAATGCTATTAATGATATTGATAAATTATGATTATGATTAAGGATAAATAATGACAAAGATAAATGATGTTGGCAATAATAATAATAATAATAATAATAATAACAATAATAATAATAATAATAATAATAATAATAATAATAATAATGTGGATTAATTGTAATTATGGCCATGGTGACTATGACGTCATGCTGCACAAGTTTCTAAAAATATTATTGACGATGACAACGAAAATGGTGGGAATGGCAATGATGCTGTTGATAGCAGACAGCACTTTTGGTGGTGGTTGCGGTGGTGGTGGTGGTGGTGATGGTGATATGATTGTGATTATAAAAGATGACAATGTTTGTGGTTGGTGAACTGCTCAGGTAATTTAAAAACTTGAAAGAATGCTCACCTGTTTGACAAAACATTCCAGTGAAACAACTTGAACATACACACGAGTAACTGGTACAGCCGTTTGGCAAACAAAGACCACCATTCTGGCATAGGTTGTTGCTGCAAATGTCAACGGCTGGGGGGGGGGGGGGGGGAGGGGGCCGGGGGGGGGGAGGAGAGGACAGATTAATAAGTTTCTTAGTGTTTATCCTACACAATTGAATCATGCTACATATTGTATAATCACAACTTGTTTGTACACAAAAG
>NW_022686515.1:0-1298 GCF_011630105.1 Anneissia japonica
TTTCCTCAAGGATAGCACATATGGTACCCATATGGGTCAGAAAATATAGGTCCCATATGGGAAATCTATATGCCACCCACATACAATTTAATGTGGGTTCCATGTGGGCCCCAAATGGGTTATATCTGGGCTATGTGGGCTAAATCATATGGGTCCCACATGGAACTTGGGTGCAGAATCCGGAGGTTTCCTCAAGGATTGCACATATGGTACCCATATAGATCTTCATATGGGCACCATATGGGTCCCTTATGGGCTTGTTACCTGGGTCGCCTACATTGTTTTGTTCCTGTGCAAATCTCCATCCACAGCCAAACTCAAACTTGGCATGTATGTTCCCCCCATGTGTAAAAGTGAACCTGCTCCTTTTGTTGTTTAATTGGTTCATTCTCAGCATCTACTTTGTGCTCTATAATGCCAAGGAAATATGCCCAGAGCTGCCTAGCGTAATATGCTTCTCCTATAGGGGATTTCGGCAGAGCCTGATTCTGCATCAGATCAAAAGATAGAGTAAGGACGATCTCATCTTGGAGAGTGTTGAGCAGTTGGTAAAATGTCCGTGCCCGGTGTTTGTGTATCAATAGTTCTGTTACAAGTTCTTTCCGTTTATCGGTATCAGTGTTGTTCTTTATGAGTAATTTGTGGCTTTCACAAAAGGAGCAGACATCTTTCCTCGGACTTACAAACCCTAGGTTAAAGTTATTGACAAACACACTGTGATAGAAATTGTACTTCACTGGCGTTTGCCCTTGGTACAACTCCTTAAACATTCCCCACATCCGATGAATACTTATCGCGTGCTCGGCAAGTACCGCTTGTGGGGAGTCTTACTGCGACCATAGTGTGATGCATGGCAGCGAAAGAATTTGATATTATCGCATATCTCGGTTTTTAAATTAGCATACGCTGGCTGTAATCTCTGCCCACCCCTTCTTTCTGGGCGCAAATCATTATACTCCTATTTATATTTTTGCAAATTTTCCACTCGCTTTCTACTGACAGCCAGTATGGATATGAAACTGTTTTTACACAATTCAAGTTGCTGGCCACTGACTTGGGTCACCTGTAAAGTTAAGAATACAGCTTAATTAGTGACATAGAAAAATTATTTATAACCCTGGAAAAAAAAGAAAAAAAAAACCACACAATTTTAAAATGTAAGTTTAAGCCCTACTTACAATAAAAGTCACTGAGAACTCTTTCTGTCTTCGTGCGGGACGGTCTATTCCTAGTCGTCGTTTAACTGGAGAAAGAACAGGGCCGGCGGAACGTTTTTCAAAGTGGGGGGGGGGGGGCCC
>NW_022686516.1:0-1307 GCF_011630105.1 Anneissia japonica
GCCGGCTAATAGAAGGGAGGTAAAAATAAAATACTCGCATCATTTTCGAATGACCACACTAGATTGAAGAAAGCGATGATGCATGCGGTACTGTGTATGAAGCCTAGGCCAAAAACATGGAGAAACTCCCTTCTAAGTCTAGCATTTACGACGAAAATTAAAGCAGCATTCTTCTAACCCTAAACTATATTTTGTACGATACTAAATCATCACAACAAAGCAAATAAAATTTTTATTTCATTCAAACATACTGTCACAAACAACGTCTAACCAAAGAACACCATTAAATCAGGTCTAGCCCCGATCGAGCGTCGGCGAAGAACATCTGAACAAGCAAGGAAGCAAGAAGTAAACAACCTCGTCCGTCATAATGGCATGTAATATGCGTGTATTTCTTGTAAGATATTTAATCATCACGAATATAAAGTAAGTCAATTAAATAGTTTTAATGCTTTATTAATACATTTTCCCACGTGGTCATTCATTTCATTCATTCATTACTTTTATTTCAAACAACAGCAAGGGGAAAATACAATCAAAACAATCGAGAAATATAAAAATATACAATTCATGGTAAGGTTGGACATTTAAAAAGAAATGCATTCACAGTAGACCTAAATATTGCTTTGAGATTATATTATATTATTGTTATTACTATCACAGCCATTATTAATATTAATATTATTATTATTATTATTATTATTATTATTATTATTATTATTATTATTATTATTATCATATTATTATTATTATTATTATTATTATTACTATTATCATTATCATCACTATTGTCATCATCATTTATACAATATTGCAATTATCATTCCTTACTAGATTACTAAAATAAGTTGTAAAGGCCATTATGTACTTTATTGTAGCAAAGCTAAATTGTACATGTTACAAGCAAAAATATACAAAGGGAAACAGCCAGCAAAAATCACGAAAGAAACATGATGACACAGCAAAAATCTCACATTAAAAACATTTAACATCACAAAAACAAAAGCAGTAAAATCACAAAACCACAATATCAAAAATAAATGAGAATCAGAACAAGAGAAACAAGCAAAAAAGCACAAAATCAAAAGGATAAATCAAGGACAAATAGTTTTGCAATAAATATTCAAAAAAAAAAACAAAAAAAAAACACCCTAAACTTCTCCTGAAACTGAGGGAAACAATTGTGACTTAATGTTCAGAATTAAGCAGGTTTACAAAATATGGAATCGGACTGTTTTTTATCTATTTGTCACTAACAAAAACAACATTGACAGTTGATTTGAGAGAAAGGCCATGCTGTATGTACG
>NW_022686517.1:0-4349 GCF_011630105.1 Anneissia japonica
GCCCAGAAATCAATTAAGCCAATCAGCTGTTGAATGTATAGGTCTCAAGTCACTCACCCAATGGCAATAAATCGTGCTTTATTTAGGCTAGGCCTAGCCTAGCTTAGATGACACCCTAGCGCCCCGCCTAGGGCCTAGGCTAGCCTACCTACAGCATTGAAGATCACCAGTGTTTAATTATTGAATATAAAAGTTCTATTGAATTAATGTATATTGAATTAAAATGTTCTACCAGATTGAACGATCAAACTATCATCTGTTGAGAGAGATAACGTTACATGCCATCCTGTAATGTTGGTGAATGTCTAGGGGATCATCTTAATAATTCAACACTCACTGCATGCGGAGAGCTGAAAACTAGCTACAGTGTACTTTTGGGCTGTGATACCTTCTGTGCAGAGATCGTCTCAAAAATTCCGTTTGTTTTTTTTTTTTAACTTAAAGAAAATGGTTTTTCTTGATAATTTTTCACTAGACAACCGGGCAACATGAGTATAAATAGGCGGGTTTTTTTTTGGTTTTTTTTGTGATATAAAATCCGCCCCTGAAACTCGTTGTATTTAGCAACTACCGGAATTTCGAGGCCTGCGCACTTTTCGCGCTATGTAGTTACCTATAGTTTACCAGTGTGCGTGCGCCCTCTCTTTAGAACATAAGCAACAAACCCGTACTTGGTAAGTTTGGCCAAGTTTGTCGTAACCATAGAGCTATTAAACAACTAGAGTGCTGACAAGATTGCGAAGCAATGCAGAGTTATGTATGTGTACCATCCAAGATGGCCGTCGTAGTAGAGCGCCACCTTCAGGCTTAGTATACATATTACTACCATAAATAAGGCCTCTGACTGACTATTGTTTCATTAATGATGAGTAATGGTAATAACAATATTAAACTATCGTAGCCAAAACGAGGCCAAGTGGAGCACCTTATTTAAAAATAAAGTACCAAGGAATGAAAATTAAAATCGTGTACATTACACCAATACACCGCAACGCTCGAGTTTCAAACATACGGGTAACTAGCTGTACTGAACTTTTTGTGTAAATTGAGAGCGCAATTACAAATGATGGTGCTTAGGCGAAATTTGATTGGATAAATGTATGGCAGCCATATTGGATGGTACACACACACAGCTCTGCGAACAGCTAATACATTGCAGATAGCGCTCTAGTATTCTTATTATATCTCTATGGTCGTAACGCGAACACCCTGTCTCAGATCCATGGCAACGACTAGGACGCCCTCTCCCAAAACTGATTACTTTTCTGTGCCAAACAAAGATCTTATAAACACAAGATAGTGTTCTCCGCGATTTGCGTGTAACAAATAGAAGCGTCGATTTGGCACAGAAAAGTAATCGGTTTTGGGAGAGGGAGTCCTAGTCGTTGCCATGGATCTGAGATAGGGTGTTCGCTTTACGCCATAAGTTCGTTACCAAGTACGTTAATTTGTTCCTTATAGCCTGGCTCTCACGAGAGCCCTAGTATCCGGATCGGGAGCTAACCATTAGCACCTGCGTGAGAACACCCGATCGGTTAGCGCTAACCGTTAGCTGTATCCGGATACGCTAACGGTAGCAAGCGCTATCGGTTAGCAAGTTGAGGGCGTTTCTATCATCAACCAATCACACGTACGCGTTTACAATTTCAGTTTCTTATTGGCCAGTGATTCGATCATCATATTGTTGGTATCCGGATCGGGATTTTCTCGCATGGACGCACGGCAGCTAACGGTTAGCAGGATCCGGATCCAGCAAACCGTTAGCTGCCGTGTGAGAACATAGCCTAATTGTTACGCGTAACTGTAAAGTCGCGCGGCGTACGCTATGGTCAGAGCGGTCAAGGGTCAAAAGTTTCGAATTTAGCAAGAGGGCGCTTTTCATACCGTATTACAGAATTTGCACGCGTAAATCACGGAGAACGCTATCTTGTGTTTATAAGATCTTTGGTGCCAAATCGACGCTTCTATTTGTTACTCGTAAAATCGCAGAGAACGCTATCTTGAAGTGCACCCAGTGAGTTGCGAGACGTTGGCGGCGCTGTTTCAAAATAAACCCGATAAAAATAGTCTATAGTAAAACGCCTGTAAATCAGAGAAAACCTTTTTATATTCTGTTAGTAGTTGAAAGTTAATCAATTATTTAATAATTTTAAATGGGGTATTAGGCACTTTACGCAACTGGACGAGAAGACGGGTGGCCGGTGGTTCTGTGCTCATCAGAGCATGAAGACCACAGTAGGTCTAAACACTTGGGCGCTTAACGCGAGTTGTCGACGGCTCCCAATCCTCTTGCGTAAAGTGCCTATTAAAAAAGTGAGTGCCCTTCTAGCTTTACAAAACTAAACTATAAGCTTTAGAATCACAGAAACAGAATTATTGGATTATTTGACGCATTGCTGAGATTTAAAATACCCCAGTATAAGTGATAAATTTTGACAAATCTTCTCAGGCCCTCAAGGCGGATAGGTTAAAATTATATTTAGTCAATATCTTTGATCCCCATCCTCTGTTTAGCCACTCAATTTTAAAGCCAGACTCAGGATTAAAAAAAAAAACCTTTTTGATATGTTGTAGCATAGGCCTATTTGACGAAAAACTGATATTTGATAAATTGCACACCAGCTTGGCGTAGTTTTATTAAGTTATTAATTTAAAGTTTGTCCTTTTTAACAACAATTACGGTACCTTTTACAGTACAACTGGTTTGCATTGCCTTCAGTGCATGTCTGTATGGTATGACACATAATATTACAGCCTCGTCGCCGAGAGGTCTTTATACTTTTTCTCTGCCTGTGCCGCCTTGGAAATACTTCTGACAATACCTCTCCACTCTTTCCTATTTTGTGCAGTTGCTTTCATATTTGCAAGATCCCTTGTCCTTTTATTTTTCAAAGGGATTTTTTTTTTTTGAGGAATTTTAGGTCATTGTTTAATGTCACTGGAAGTGTCGTTTGTGATTGGTTTCCTCAAAGTAAAATGTAATTGCGACGTTTGCTGGTATGTATGTATGTTCAAATAAATATTATTTTATTATTACTCTATTATACTGCCCTCATTAGAGTTTTCGAGATTACGAGAACTTGTTTAAATATTGGCATGGGGTTGAGGTACTAAATACAACGGGTTCAGCCGAGGGCGCGTTGCTTATATGGTGACGTCATGAGTGCTCTTTTGGAGAGTCTACGTTACTGCCCGGTGGCTTGTTTCGACCCCTCACTGCTTCACTAATAACTAAATGCTTTCGTCGCCCATCCCTTGATTAAGTTGTAATCTAATAGTAGAGTTTTTCATGACAGTACCTACCTTAAACGGGGGTCAGGAAGCTGATGACGTAATAATGAGTAAGGGGCGTTCCTTGTGAAGATGCAGTCTTGAGAGTGGGTACTTGTCCTGCGATTTTACACATTCCAACTCAACGTCAGGGTACGTTGACCCCACTTGGAGGGCATCTTTGGCGGGCTTACCGCGCGTGACGTAATCAAGTTCTTTCAAAACCTACGTAAAAGCAAGTATATAATTGATGAACAATTTAATCGAATGAAAAAGTTTGATCGCGCTTTGTTGAACTTGATTGACAAAATGTTGAGACATTAGCGGTATGAACCGCTCCGTAAAGAGGGAGGGGCGGGGGTGACATTAAAGTTTTACTGATGGGCCACAACTATACCAAAGTCCCACCACGATTAGAACTGAAATTGAACTAGAAAAACAGCACTTTAGTCTTAGACTTTCAATTGAGTCGGGAAGGGGTGCACTTGCTATGGAAATTAGGGGAGATTTAGGGAGCCTGGGTCCAGAGGCCGAGAAACTCCGACCAAAAAAAAACCCACATGATCCTAATGGATTTCTGAAACCTGATAATTTGCGAAAATTCTATTTAAAACTTATAAAAGGGCCTGGTTTGTTTGGCAAAGGCGGGTGCTATATACTTTAAACCTAAGAACAATTTGGGTCTTGTACTCATAATAAAACAAGTATAATAAAGTTGTTACTTTTCAATATAGAAATAATATGTTATAGATTGTTCCCAAGAAGGCCTCAAAGCACTTCACACTATTACCCCTGGTCATTGGATCAAGCACATATGGACCACAAACTCAGCTCCCTGGAAAGAATTCCACAATGTTGCAGCTTTAATCGGCGCGTTTTGTGTTGAAAACCACTACCCACTTTAACTATTGAGTGGAGAGACAACCGTAGGTAAACTGCCTTGCAAGGAGGGATTGACCTCCGACCTCTCAAGGTTGAGAAGCAGCAACTGTTGCGTCAAGCCGTTCCTCCTACGAAGACTACCAATCTTGGGCAGGGGTGGCGCCAGCGGGGGGAAGAGCCCCCCTGTAGGGGAGAGC
>NW_022686518.1:0-1134 GCF_011630105.1 Anneissia japonica
TGTTGTTACCAATGCACATGATTTTATGTGTATTGATGTTTTGTTTGGCTTTTTTATTTACTTTCCATTTTTGGAGACAATCTTGCATAATTTGAATTGAATTGAAGTAGTATTTTATTACTATTACGTTAATATAAACACGCAATATTTATTTATTTCATTTAACAAATACATCCCAGATCCATTGGATAAGGATGCCTTGTAAATATACAATTCGAAATATATCATAAAATAACAGTAGGCCTACAGTACATTTAAAATACAAAATGATATCGAATATTGAATCCCACAAAGGAAGATAAGCTACTACATTATTTGAAATGTAATGAAACACTGCATTTAAATTAATTTAAACTGAAAAATGTCAATTGAATTGTTGTTATGCTCAAGATCATTCATTATAATTATAAAGATGCTAATCTCTGGACATAAACCGCCTTTAGTATACAGTCCAGGTGCGGATCCAGACCTTTGCCCAGTTGCCCAGGCGAAGGTCAGAGTGAGAAATAAACCATTTTTCCAACAATCATAGGGCCTACTTTATACTTTTACACTTATTTTGAAAATTACCAATAAGTACGAAAGCCTATTCGTGCCACTTAAGTATATAAAATCATCAAAATGTAATCCGAAATTTCGGATTAGTAATCCGAAATAACGGATTACTAATCCGTTATTTCGAATTAGTAACTCGTTATTTCGGATTACTAATCCGAAATTTTGAATTAGTAATTCGTTATTTCGAATTAGTAATCCGTTATTTCGGATTACTAATCCGAAATTTCGGATTAAATAATTTGTTATTTCGAATTAGTAATTCGTTTTTTCGGATTACTAATCCGAAATTTCGAATTAGTAATTTGTTATTTCGAATTACTAATCCGAAATTTCTAATTAGTAATTCGTTATTTCGAGTTAGTAATTCGTTATTTCGGATTAATAATTCGTTATTTCGAGTTAGTAATTCGTTATTTCGAATTACTAACTCAGAGATCCCAATTCTCCCGAGAATTGCGGGTTTCTCCCGATTTTTGAGGCCGTCTCCCGCCCTCCCGATTTTTATTAATATCTCCCGATTTTTATTAATATCTCCCGATTTTTTAAAATATCCCGAAAATTTCACGAAAAATGTGA
>NW_022686519.1:0-925 GCF_011630105.1 Anneissia japonica
CGAAAGTTTCATCGAAGCAAGATCATTCGCTTTCGAAATTACGTAAACACGTTTTTAAAAAAATGGACACAAAATACGTTTTTTTTTTTTTTTTTTTATTTCTAACTTTATTGACGAGCAACAAAGTACTAACATAAATAAAGTCCTTCGTTATTACCAATATTCAAAGGGGAAAAATATTATGGAATCAACAATTTCCGGGTTGGATCTCAGAGTGCTGCTGTCATCCTGCGAAGAAAGAATGCACTGTTGCATCGACTGCTCCCGGTTGGTGGGCACCGTGTGCTTCTCTCGAGGGTCCAAGTGCGATTGCGAAATAGTCAAGTTTCCGATTCTGAATGACGATCCTTCGTTCTTTCGAACGGACCTCCTTCCGACGGTCGCTCTCGTGGCGAAACGCATATCGCCATTCTGCGGTTCCCTCGTCGCGGACGTTGTCGCGCCGGGTAGCGCCGTCTTCCTCGACGTCCGTCACGTAGATTGGTTCACAGTTCAGCTGATCAGCATGTCGGACGACATCCGCGCCGTGGTGGACCTAAAAGAGAAAACGTTGAGCTTGACTCCGAACAAAGTGGAACAGGAGGACAAGGACGATCGCGCACATCTGAACGGCGAACTGTACACCTTAGCGATGCGTTACGTTAAGGTGAGGAGGAAAAACGAAAAGAAGAGAAATCTGAAGCGACTGAGATGAAAATGTTCGCAGTCGGATACGTCGTGACCGACGTCAAGCGCGAAGCCGCGAACGAGTACGACGTGACTCCGGACGTCGTGGATCGATGGCGCCTCCGAGGACTTCCCGTTCGATGGAAGCACCTTCGCGCGAGCAAGGACGGTTCGGGCATCCGATCCCCGGAAGAAATCGGAGTCGTTCGCGATTGGTGGAGGGATGCCACCTATCCGGGATCCGAGAACGGAGGTGCGG
>NW_022686520.1:0-1947 GCF_011630105.1 Anneissia japonica
AACTCTAATGAGCTTGTAAAATGAAGACCCAGGAAGCACAGTAGTAAAATTGTTTAAGCAAAAAATAAAAGAAGACGAATTCACAAGTATACAGAAAACAAATAGGCCTACAACCTAACCTAACATAAAAATCTAAGGAAGGATTTAACAAGCAAGCAAACCAATGACTAAGGACAGATTCATCGGTTTGGGGTGCTATTTCCAGGACAACCGATTTTATAAACATGTTTAACAACAACAGAGGTAGAAAGTTAATGGAGTAATGATATAAATTTATGATAAAATTCATAAAATTAATGAAATGAAATTCTTAAAATTAATGAAATAAGGTTAATAAAATTTATGATAAAACTATAACATTTATGATAAAATTTATGCAGGAATAAAAAGATAAAATCAATAAAATCGAAAGAAGGATAAAAATGAAAAAATTAAATTATTGATAAAAACATCAATGGAATATTAAAACAAATGGAAATATTAAGAAAAATAAAATAGTAATTGCTAAAAGATTTATAAAATTGATAAAGCTGTCACATTTCTTTTAAAAAGGATGACGTCCAATAAAAGCATAACGGCTGAAAAAAAACGTAGAATATTCTACTATTTGATCAGTAGGGTGTTTTAAAGTTTCTTTTTAAATATAGGACCTAAATAAGGACATTGATTGTTTAAGATTTATCAATATTATTTCATATTTCAGGTGCAGTATAGGCCTAAGGCTGGTACATTTCAGTTTTCTCTTTTTTTCCCTTTTTTTTTTTGTCTTAAGTTTAGCTTTTACCCGTTGTGTTATAATGGTTTTGATGAGTTTCATTTCCAAATAGTGGAACTAATCTAATATTAAGCTCTTTTGTGACGGAATATATAGCAACACCAATTTGATATGTGATGATATCATAAATCTTTAGGAGCCCATGCCTGCGGAAAACAGACGATACACTGTCTCGATATTTTGTAAAGGTGATAACTCGAGTTGCTTTTCTTTGAAGACATTTAATTTCATCAAAGATATGATTCGTACGTGCAGCCCCATACTATGATGCAATAATTAAAAATTTATTCAATAAGAGATCTATAGAAAATTAGTAAGACATTAATTTAATTATTTATTTACTTTATTGTTTATCCTGGGGGACTCAGGGATAAAATCCCTGGTCCTCCGCAGATCCCAGCAAAGAAAATAACATACAGTGAAACATTTCATTAAAAAAAAAAACATAAAATCACAAAAAGCTGTACTACTCCCATTTTTTTTTTTTTTGATAAAAAAAAAATCTCGAAATACTATCTTTAAAACAATATTCATAAGAAGTTAACTTGATTTGTCTCATGAAAAGGAAGGAAATGTACATGGAGACCCCAAGACGTTTACTCTGCCAACATTTTTACTATCAATAAATACGGTATTTCAATATGGTCTGTGTCGACTTTCCCTTTTCTACTACGAAAGGTCATATAGTTAGTCTTGATTATGTTCAAAGACAATTTGTTGCATTTAAACCATTTGTTAATTTTGGCAATTTCAGTATTTATAAGGTTGATTAAAGCATTTAAGTTCTTGTGAGATAATAACATATTTGTGTCAAATAAGAGAGAGACAATTTCAGAACAGTTAAACATATCATTGACATATAGGCCTAATAGTATAAATAACAGAGGTCCAAGAATGGAACTTTGGGGTACACCATATTCAATATTGCACATACTAGACTTCACGTCATCAAAGACAATGTATTGTCGTCTTCCGCAGACATAGCCTTTAAACCAATTTAAGGCAGCATCCCTGACACCATAATGTTTTAGTTTTTGAAGCAGAATGTGATCAAATATACCTATTGTAAACTCCCCTTTATCAATGGCGTCATTAACCTCATCGATTAATTTAAGAACTGCCATGTATGTGCAGTGGCGTAGAAAAATATTTTTTTTTATTGGTGGGGGGGG
>NW_022686521.1:0-861 GCF_011630105.1 Anneissia japonica
TTTTCCGTTGCTAGTATTGACACTTGTGAAATATAATATTTCATAGGAATTATTTCAAATTTGTTAAAAAAAACTGATTCTGACTGAGATTTCGACACTTAAACAAACATATCTCAGCCTAATCGAACGACCGCATTGTGCGAGATGCGAAGTACAAAAACTAATCTCATTAGAGAGGGTACACTTTATTGACAGTAAAGTATACACAAAAGCGAGAGTATTCCAGTGTATGCGATCTACAACCTCTGAATTTGCCTAGTAACGATGATGAATTCGTCGAGAAAATGGTAATATTTTATGAGAAAGTCTGTATTTCTTATTTTTTTTATTCTTTTGCGTAAAACTAAAATTCATGCCAATATTTTTCCATGATTTATAATAATTGGAGTAATGCAAATGCATATTTTCTATAAAAAAAGTCAGTTTTTAGTGAAATTTTGCCGGGAATGGGGCTTTAACTAAACTTTGACATTCCTAAGCATGAAAAAATGTAAAATAAGACTGAAATTTTTTTTTTTTTTTTGTGTTCCACACAAAAAATAAATGCGGATGAATATTTCATGTTTGATTTGATTTCGTCGTGCGAAGAAATATAGTAGGCGCTGAAAACATTAGCCTATCCAACACTGCTAGGTTAGGCCTAAACCTTACCTCGATTTAGGTTCTGTTAAGGCCAATTCAGACAGCGTCGTACGACGCAGCCCGACGCAATTTGTTGTCGCGCGATTTGTTGTCGCGTCGGGTCTGTGTGAGTTAAACCAAAGATACTAGAAATACAAGATAGAGTCTTTGGTTCGTCGTGTTGTAGAATATTAAACATGTTTAATATTTCTCACGACGGCTTAAGACTGTCCCCGACGA
>NW_022686522.1:0-675 GCF_011630105.1 Anneissia japonica
GGAAACGGCTCTAATTAATTCTTTTGATGCACCGGCAATAAGAAGCTTCTGCTGGAGTGTTTGGTTTGCAATGTGGAATTTCTTATTTTTTATTGTGAACTTGGTCATCAACTCATTTGTGCCAAATTCCATCCATATTTTTAATGTTGGTGTTAAAAGATAAATCTAAGTTTTACTTTTTAATCAATTTTAAAATTGTTTAACTTTTTAAAAATTTATTGTTTTAGACCAGTTTTTTGGTATGTTGCCTTGTTGTATTTTTTTTATTGTTACTGTGTGTTCATATACGTTTCTTTTTAATTATTGTAATTTTTGAAATGCTGTACAGCCAAAATTTCTTTGTATGTATTATGAAGACAAATACAATTTCTTGAATCTTGAACAAATGAGCAAACTAATTCAGATTTAATTTCTTTAAAAAAAAAATGTTCAGATTTGGCTTTTCTGTTTTATCGCAATCAAAATACACTCTAACTGTATTCTGTTTAAACTACTGTATATTTGTTGAGAGTGAACAAACTGTTGAAGACCTTAACAAAATGGAAATTAGATATTTAATATTTAACATTATTAATTTTCTATTGAGCTAGATAGTATTATTTAAGTTTTATTTTAGTTCCAATAAAAATCAACATTTGTGGAATTATTTTCCAAGAAATGATGGTTAAAAATTCT
>NW_022686523.1:0-1483 GCF_011630105.1 Anneissia japonica
ACTTAATCAACCCTAAAGACATTCATAATAACCAGTCATACTCATGCATGGGAGATCTTATGTTTGCCCACTTACCCATGGATTGGAGGGTGGGGTTTAGATGTTAAAAACACGTCCCAACCATGCATTAAGGAGTGGGTTTAAAGGTTTTAACACCTCTCTTAAATAAACTGGAGGTGCATAAAACACAATCTCGTGTATAAAAAATGAAAGGGGTTTGAATGAAACCTCAATGGCTTAGCTTGAACCCGTTTAGCAAAGCCTATTTTCCAGCGCTTCAATGGTTTAATTCGGACTGTCTATGCGTAGATCGTCTAGATGATGGTAAACTTTTTCCAGGGTATTAATGGCCTAGCTTAGACCTCTGCTTAGCAGAGCCTACTCGTGATGAGGGTCGATGGTTTTCCTGCAGTCGTACCTGCTTCTTCACCCTATCCGATATCACCGACCCATCAGTTGAAGATTTAATGATAGATTCAGTAGGAATAGACCTTCTCTTATCATTCTTAGTTTTATTAGCATCCTTGGGCTTTGGTGTCTTTAACTCTCCTTCCATCTTTGTCTTATATTTTGATTTATCTATAAAATGGAAAAATAATTTTTAATAACTTTATGTGCTATCAACTATCTGTAAATAAAGGTGAATCAGTTCATGCTTTTTTTCACCTGAATTTTGTTACAGACCTTTCAATATGTTTACTATTAATCATCAGTGACCAAAACAAGAAATTTAACTTTTTAATATATTCCTATTCTCCAAATTATAAGCTTTATGATAGGTCATTTACGAGGATCGACTTACTATTGCCAAAGTTATGAGTAAAAGTATTATAAAGTATACAATACTTCCACATTCTTATGTTAACATTTAGAGAGAGTATGCTGGTTTTAGGATGTTTTGTTTGACTTAACAAGTTTGTGACGACAGAATTTTAAAAATAAAAGTTAAATAAATAAACAGATACTAGTACTTACGCTTAGTTTGTTCATTCTTCTCATTTTCTTTTTCTACAGAAATGTCAGCTGATTTTATTGATTCATCATCTGCTAAACTGTTGAGCACTGAAAAAACAAACCAACATATTACATTACTCACAAATTTAAGGTCTTGACTGAGCGAAGTCTAAACTATTGTACCTAATACGCCCTATAAAAGCATACGCGCATTCAGCTTGGAATCCACCTTGTCCTAAGATGCAAGAGATTATTCCTTTGTCCTGGTTCAAATTATGCTACAAAATGATGGGTGTGGATTCTGTTGGCTTGGGACTATAAGATTTATATTTGCTTGTTTTCAATTGATCTGATGCAACAGTGACAGATGCAAATCACTGTCTTATTATCATTTGATTGATTAATTGACTGACTGGGAGATTTACTTTTTTATTGAATGACTGATTCAACTTAGTACCTCGAAAGTTAAAATTCAAAAATGAACTTCTACTCTATAAAATATTTGATACTTCAAATTATAAAGATATGG
>NW_022686524.1:0-954 GCF_011630105.1 Anneissia japonica
GTTCTGATGGAGGGGCGCGAAGATAAAGGGGGTGGGGTTTGATGATCAGTTCAGGGGCGCTAACTTGCTAAATAAGGTGATTTTTAACTTTTTGCAAGTGATTTTTGGGCGGGGCGACTTGGGGAGCGTTTATTTTTTGTGGAGGGTCGTGCGCCCCACCCCCCACACACCGCACCCCCTCGATACGCCACTGTAAAACTGGGCGCACAAAGGCGGATTGTCAAAACTGTGAATTGACAGGACAAAAAGAAATCTGAGAATTGTGCCGCCGTAATCCGTCTCGGTTGTGGGTTGGTTCTATATTTCTTAACGCCAACAATAGCATTTGTATGTATAATTATCCCCTGCATTCTTTAATAACAAATCCTTTAATTTGTACTATTGATACAGAATTTGTAATTGAATGTTAGGAATCCTGTTAATTATTACTGATGCTCAGTTGTTCGCAAAAGTCCAATTAAGGCGAGGGTTATTCCCTTGACATTAATAAGCAAAGTCTACAGACGGCGCTACTGCTCTCATAAATATGAATTATTCTGTGATCGTTCGCAATTGTTTACCGCACGTGAATTCTGCATGAAAATCAAAATGGAACAGCAATCATAAAATAAGATGCACAACGACTATGAATTGAAATATAAACAATCTGATTAAACTATATTATGTTCAATTTACACAAGTATTAATAAAAATTGAATTCTTTGAAATTACATCATCCAATATAGAGGGGCGGGGGAAAACATTGAACACATCACACAAGTAAAAAATAGCATATATTTTTTTATTACGGTACTACACTAAACTATAAAAGAAACTACTGTTGTAGCTAGAAATACTAATATTTAATAATATAATAAGACAGGCGTACGTATATCCGATAAATCGGTAAAATTTCATAGGCAAGTTTAGGTATAGGCGTAGACCTAGATAAACCGAAAAAGAACAATATTATAT